>NC_090319.1:276018331-276318331 GCF_040869045.1 Eurosta solidaginis | reverse complement strand
ACCTTTTAAGACATGGGGGAAGGGTAGACCCTTCCAAGTCTTGTAGTAACGTGCCATGGTTGACCGTATCAAAAGCTTTTGATAGGTCTAGCGCTACGAGTACTGTTCTATGGTGGGGCTTCTGATTTAAGCCACAATTTATCTGGGTGCTAATGGCATTTAGCGCGGTGGTGGTGCTATGGAGTTTTCTAAGGCCATGCTGATGACAGTCTAGCTGCAAATTTGCTTTGAAGTGGGGGAGCAAAATGGCTTCAAGCGTCTTGGCTACTGGCGATAGGAGAGATATCGGGCGATATGACTCTCCTATGTTAGCTGGTTTCCCAGGCTTTAGTAGCGGGACCACCTTGGCCATTTGCCATTTTTCGGGTATGACAAAGGTGGAAAGAGACAGGTTGAAGACATGTGCTAAATATTTGCAACCCTCTTTCCCTTGGCTTTTAAGCATCGGCATGGCTATGCCGTCTGTGCCCACTGCTTTGGATGATTTAGCATGACCGATGGCATCCTTAACCTCTTTGGCAGTGATGGTAATTGGTGACGCGCTGAACTTATGTTTACGTGCGTGTCTGGTGGCCCTCCGTCTATTTTTGTCGACCGTAGAATGCATTATGTATTGTCGGCAGAAAGCGCTCGCGCATTTTTTCGCATCCGACAGCACTTTGTCGCCAAAGGCGATGGAAACTTTGTCATTGTACCTAGACGGATTCGATAGGGACTTTACAGTGGACCAAAGTTTAACTACACCCATTCGCCCGCTTGTGTTCATCCACAAGCAATCTGATGCGTTGGTTTATATCACTTATTTGGGGGTCGCCGGGATCGAGCTGTCTTATAAGGTCACGTTCTCTCGCTAAACTTGCGGCCTCTGCCGGGAAGGGGGGCCGAATTTCGGGAATTCTACCGGTGGGAATCAAACGAGCCGAGGCGGATTCAATGACCTTGCGGAAAGTACGCTCCCCTTGGCGGGCATCAGTTGGGATAGGGAGGGCAGCAAAGCGGTTGTCTGTAAAGGATTTGTATTCGTCCCACTTTCCTTTTTTAAAGTTAATGAAAGTGCGTTTTTCTGCGACGATGAAGTCAGCGGGACGCTCGAGCGAAATAAGTATAGGCAGGTGGTCGGATGCAAATGTTACCATCGGCTGCCAGTTGACGCAGTTTACGAGTTCTGCGCTCACGATTGAAATATCCGGCGAACTGTGACAGCTTCCTACCATACGTGTGGTGGCGTCTCCGTTTATAGTGCAGAACGTCGTTTCTTCTATTTGATCCGCTAACATCTCACCCCTACTGCCCACCCGCAAGTTTGAATGCCATAGATCGTGATGGGCATTGAAATCGCCTAATATAATGCGATTGTTTCCAGTGAGTACGCCGCTGATATCAGGGCGGTATCCACTGGGGCAACAGGTGACAGGAGGGATGTAGATGTTGATGATTTCTAGATTTGCATCGCCCGATCGGACAGATAATCCTTGACGTTCTAAGACACTGTCCCTGCGGTCGATGTCGGGATCAAATATATGATATTGCACAGTGTGGTGTATGATAAACGCGAGGCCGCCTCCATTTCCGCTCTCGAGATCTTTTCTGTGGACATTATACCCAAAACAGGTCTGCAATGCAGATCTTGCTGTGAGTTTAGTCTCTTGAATCGCAGCAATGCGGATGTTGTGGCGCTTCATGAAGTCGACTATCTCCGTGATCTTCCCAGTCCATTACAGTTTAATTGCAGAATTCTGAAGTGCATAGGGAGAGACGTCGTCACTCTGGGAGTAACTGACGGGTGACTACGCCTGGGTTGTGGAAGGCCAGAACGCGATTGCTGTTGAGGCCCTGGGACTAGTCGTCCTTGAGTAGGCATTGGGGTATCCGGTGTATTTGGGTATGCGGCCTGGCAACATGGCGCAATGAAACCCGTCGGGGGGTTGCCGTCGCGGAGACCAGAACATCTAGGAAAGTGGCGCCGTCCATGGCAGGAGCTGCATTGGGCGGATGTCGCAAACGTATATATTCTGTGCTGGCAAACGGTGCGAATTGAGGTAGGGACTAAGAGTCTGTTTCCCTGACTTACACAATTGCTGCCGGAAAAGAGAGGGGAAGAAGAGGGGGGCAGGGGCTGATGCTCGGCATTGCTCCCGACTCTACTACGGAGATTGTAGGTATGAGTGGGAGCAGCCGTGTGAGTTGGTGGCGCCGTGGGGCGCGAGCAACAGCGGGTACTTGTTGTGGCTTGCTGATCAGCGGGGCTGCTGGAACGTAGCGGGGGAGCGCTAAGGCGCAGACTACGGGACGTCCTAGGACGTGAACAGCAAGGAGCCACAAAAAATTTATAGAAGTTACGTGGACATCTGGTTTTGGGGTCTAGCCCAGAACAACCTGTCCGATGCAACCATCCCTTACACGAGACACTGACAAGAGTATGACCGTCCTAAAAAGATTGTTTTCCGGCAGATGCAGCAAACCCATTTCTCAGGACCGGGGTCGGAGACGGACCCGGATTGGGTTCGATACCTTCCCGGAGCAAGATAATATGGAGCAGTCCCGCTGCAAGGAGCTGCTGGGAGGATGACAATTTGTGGGAGGGACGCAATAAATTAAATCGGGTTACACTGAAATGGCAGTCCTCATCATAGTTTTTCACGGTCCTTTCTGTTCCCGATTTAAATTAGCATGGACTCTTCGCTCGAATCATCTCCGTAATTATCGGAATTTTAACAATGTAAGTGTTTCGAGAGTTTTCATTGTAACCACAAAACTACCTTCTGTGTATTTAATTAGCTGACGTCGGTATGCCCTACTTTTATGGATTTCCTTCGAAATTCGTGTTTAACATCCAATGTTGAGGATATGCTTCCCTATTTTTAATGCCATGCGTTCTACATCCGCCCTGATCTGGCCAATTCTAATCCCTAATATAGATCAAATAAATGACTCCGAAAGGAGTGATATAAGAACCAAATTATGAACTGTTTATTGGAAGTCTGGTCGGACTCCTATTTAGACTCACATAATGCATGAAAAACGCTCATATCGGAGACTATTGAAAGAAGGAAAATACATACACTCATTTCGGACTTATAAATGAGCTCAGAATAAGAGTAAAAGATCCGATGAAGTACTTTAATAAAGGCCATTTTTCCATTATTCAATATTGGAGTTATTTATTCAACAGTTTAGCGATACGAACGTTAGCAGAAGATTGCAAATAAGAGGATTTGCCAGTAAATTCGTTACAGTTGGTATAAAAAATTGCTGAGGTACTATAAAGAATTTGTCTAGTTAAAAAATAATAATAATAAAATAATGCAAATGCTTCCGATACGTTTCCCCTATTTCAATTCCCATATTCCAATGCCCAAAAGTTGCCATTTAAGGACAAAAAAGCATAAAATTAGGTTTGTAAAAGTCATATATGATACCGAAAACCTTCACAAAAGAGTCATTTCGGAGCCCAACAAGTGCCGAAAATGAGCTATTTATGAGTCCAATTGGTGTCATATATGACAACTTATTTAGGCTCATACGATATATGAAAATAGGCCCATATCGGACGACCATCGCAAGAAGCGAAAGATATTCATTTCGAACCCCTAAAAGAGATCATAAAGAGCGTAAACGTTCCGCTGCTGAACTCATTTTTGATACATTTATGACTCCAAATGTTTGCTTTTTTATCGTTGTAGGTAATGGCCGACTCACGGAAGATGTTGCGGTTGTAAATATAAAGAAACTTCAGACTTGGAAATTGAAATTTATTTCGCGTTGCCCATTCACATACATAATTTTTCGAAGCACTGTTATAAACATTCTCACTATACGAGTAAAAAAAAATATTTTGTAACATATTTTGTGTTCTATTCATATGTTAAATTGCAGTTTTTAACTGTGAAAAATTTTAGAAAAGTACTTAAAAGTGGGAAAAGTAATTGCACTTGCAAAGTGTGAAAGCACGCTTAGGTAAATCAAATGTCAAATTTTTCTTCTTATGTTTTGCTTGCAACAAAAGTTGGAAGATGGCTACTTTTTCATATCAGATGACGCTAGTGTCGCTCGATCTGCCGTTCTGCTTGAAAATATGTGCAAACTTCACACAATGCCTGGCTTTACATATTTGAAACAATAAAATGTAATCGTAAAAGGTTGTAAGCGCCACCCATAGTACAGGTCTACAAGTAGGATATGTAGCAGCACGCACATACACAGCCACGCTCACCTGATGAAAATGCTTGTTCTTGTTCGTTTTTTTGTGGATGCTATTTGGCATGATTTGGCACTGTTGTATTTCATAGGTGCAAAAAAAGCGTATTAGCTGCCAAAGAAAACTGCGTAAAAAATTTTGAAATATTGGAATGAAGTTTTTAAAAACTATAATTTATAGTAAATTCTTACAAGAGATAAAGTTTGTGTAGAAAATTTCCATATTTTCTTAAATTTTTTTGATAATTTTATAAAATTTGTTTTAAGTTGGCGAAGTACGGAAAAAGCAACCATGTAAGAAGAAAAACAATTTCTCGTGTTCTTGCTTGTTTACAATAAAATGTATTATAGATATTGATTGTTGTTGATTGTAGATTAAAACAATGGCAATTTGCGAGTTGCACCAAGAAATGCACCAAGATTCGGAAATTTTACACTGTCCGGCTGGTAATTGACTCAGGCCCTTTTATGAAGTTACATATCCAAGCGGTGCTTCGTACTTTTTAGAGAAGTTAGCGTTTAATGTAAGTAAACAATATATATTAGGAGACCTTTATTTCATTAAAATTTGTATAGTGTACCGACAAATTTCCAAATAAATGCAGTCTTGAAGGAGCTTGAAAAAAATAGTGGTATATGTCATTGTTAAAGTTCGCGAGACACTCACGTATGCAGCAAGTATAGATAGCAGAGCTATTGAATCAGCGACAAGATTACTTGCCGATATAACTTTGCGTCCAATATAAAACTCGTCCATATCGGGAGAGGTGTCAAAAGACCCAGGAACACGAATCCGAAAGCGGAAATTGAAAATTGTATAACTTTCCTCGGTTTCAAACTGTTTTTCGCGGAGAACTTTTGAACGGGTAGAAAAACTTAACTCCCGTGTTTGTATTCTTAATACTGGAATAACTACGCGTCCTCAGATACCCCAATTGAAGACTTTTTTATAATTTTCTGAATAGCCCATATGGGTGCACTTAAAATTTCAAAAAAATTTACCATCACAGCAACCCATATCTGATATTCCGATCCCTTTTTTGCTTCCCTGTGTCGCTTTCGACGAAGCAACCTCTGTAATTTTTGACACTTCGTTCAGTGTCAAATATCATGTTCCACGCAGGTTCCACTGGGTTCCACGCTAGTTTGACACTGACCGAAGTGTCAAACTGCCGTGTGTTAGAAAGGGAAAGAAATTGTTTCCCTCTCATACATATCATACTTGTAAACCTGTACTATGAGCGCCACCAACAACGATGTTCGCTCAATGGAAATGTTGTCTAATCCGCTGAAAATAGGATATACAACGTTTTTCCATTATTGTCATCATTGTAAATGATATGTTTGTAGAGCCCTCGAGTGAAAATTAAAAGGATTCACAGGCAAGCATTTATGTAAGAATAGTGAAATTCTTGGTGGCTTATACCCACAAGGAGATTTAGACCGAGCTTATCTTCCATTTTAGGAGTGCTACTTTGAATTTGACAGACCCACATGTCTTGTGCCGACCTCTAACGGCATATGCATGACAGATAAATATTTACTGAGAGACTACCTTTGTGGATAGGTACATATGATAAGTATAGGTACACTATGGAGACTCCATGATATTGCTAAAATTAAGCTTCTACATAATTTCGCTCTTATTTTTTTCAGGAAATGAACATAGAACCACCGGGGTGGTAAGCGAGCAAGTTACATATGTGGTATGGCGGTCACCGTGAGCACTCTTAGTAAACTGTGGAATAAGGAAGAGTGGCAACTACCATACAAATAGGATTTTTTATAGTTACTGCATATTCTGAATGCCAAGCTTTACAAGTTACTTAAATGGTTCAGAATCATGGACACTGACAAAATCTGTTAAGATAGCTGTGGAGTGTTAGAGAGAAAGCTACGGAGTGTATCAATTAAAGTTGAATGCACATCCAGCAAAAATGCAGATAGTCCAGAGGATTGAGAACACGTCCTTCCAACCTCCCAATGATATGACTCCAAGACTCGCCCGTTGGGACCAACAGTTCCCGTGCTGATCAGAATCTCATGCATTCCGACACCCCAAACGCTATAAATCCTATTATTATTAAAATGTATTTATAATTTGTAATAATCTAAGTTTTAGGCTTAAAACGCCGTAATAATCAATAAATAATAAAAATTAAAATACAGTGGATAACTGGTTAGTCCATTTTAAGCTAATGAGGGCAGATTATCTGTCACAGACGATATTCTGTCGGAACCCACCCTGAGAAGGAGAGAAGTCCCACTCCACTGCAACATCTAGGAAAAAAGCGATTTACCTTCCTTTGGTGTTTATATTTGGCGTCAGTTAGCTTAGCGAAAAAGCGACTAAGACTAGTTGTTGGGACCCCCATCTGGTTAGGGGGTTAGAATATACCCGCGGTAGGTATGCCTGTCGTAAGAGGCGACTAAAATACCAAATTCAAGGGGTTGTGTAGCGCAACCTTTTCAGGTTGCCAGCGCAACATATAGCTTCTCCAAACCCAATTGTCAACCTCACCTTCGAGCGGCGAATCCCGTTTCACTAACAGACGAGGATCTGGCGACCCCAAGCTCCTCATGGAACTTAGGGGTGGGGAGGAAGGGATGGCCTGAAGGTTTAATGTGGCCATATAAATCGTTCACGAGAATGGTCGGGCTAGCATCTTAATGGAGCTGTGTTACCGGAGCGTACCGGGTCTGTATTCGGAAAAGGGCGATCACATCGATAACACTCCCCAAAGCCTTCGGGGAGTAACCTTATTTCTACAACAACAACAACAACAACTATTTGTTGGACTGAAGAAATCGCTTTGACTCGCAAGCGCCTTTTAAATGGCAGAAAACTTTTTATATTATAAGGTTTGGAAGAGGTAGTCGGAGTGGGAGTGGTGGCTTTTGGCATGACACAATCACAAGAGGTTTGCTCGGCTGAAATTTTTTTTGACAATTGCAGCTCCCAAGTCGAATTGACATCCATTAACTGTGTTGTTTCTTTGCGATTTTTCGAAAAATATTTTTAGTAGAAATAGGAAGCAATCCGTTTACAAATACCCGATAGTTTACAAATACCGGGTAGATTGAGTAGCTGTGAGATTCAAAATGTACAGTTTTTCTTCATTTAATTTATATGACAGAAACATGTACGTTCAAAAACTCGCACTTCCTGAATACAGGCCCTGAACTGCATAATTCCTTAGAACAATTTTTTAAATTTTATGATGAATTTATTAACTATGTCAAGATCTATTAGTGTGGTAGGTAATTTTTTGAAAAGTGAGGACACCAAGAAATCGTGCACTTTCGAAAACCTATGAACATACGAACCTAACCAATTTAAAATTCATCGCTCAACGTCATAAACTCGACTAGTAAATCGATTCACGTAAAAATTCAATAAGTAAATAATGGAGATGCAAAAACGAAATGTACTCATTGAGCATGTTAACTTTTCATTCCGTATGTTCGGAACATTCGTCTCCATTTAAGAATACTTGGACTCGGTTTATATTCGGAATATTATGTATATATTTATTTTGAATATTCTGACCTCGTAAGGTACTATGAAACGAACGTGTCCAAATATTATTCTAAATTAACACTTTATCCTAAACACTTCTATGAATACTTAAAGGGAAAAGAGCTTTCCAAAGCACAAAAGTTTAACTCTTCTGCCAAAGTCAAGGGCGGAATATAAAGTCCTAAGACAATAAGCCATTTTCTGTTATTTGTGAGCAGAGCTCACAGAGTATATTAACTTTGTTCGCACAACGGTACCCCGTAACGGCATAAACTAATTGAGATAGATATAGACTTCTATATATCAAAATGATCTGGGCGAGAAAAGAAGTTCATTTAGCCATGTCCGTCCGTCCGTCCGTCTGTCCGTAAACACGATAACTTGAGTAAATTTTGAGGTATCTTGATGAAATTTGGTATGTAGGTTTCTGGGCGCTCAACTCAGTACGCTATTTAAAATGAACGAAATCGGACTATAACCACGCCCACTTTTTCGATATCGAAAATTTCGAAAAAACCAAAAAAGCCTGATAATTCATTACCAAAACCGGATAACGCGATGAAACTTGGTAGGTGGGTTATGACGCTTATGACGCAGTATAGAAAATTAATAAAATTTTGGACAATGGGTGTGGCACCGGCCACTTTTAAAAGAAGGTAATTTAAAAGTTTGCCACCTTTAATTTGGCTGTCGTTGAGGATATCATGACGAAATTTGGCAGGAACGTTACTCCTATTACTATATGTGTGTTAAATAAAAATTTGCAAAATCGGATGACGAACACGCCCACTTAAAAAAAATGTTTTGAAATTCAAATTTTAACAAAAAGTTGAATATCTTTACATTATATGAGTAAATTATGTCAACATTCATCTCCAGTAATGATATGGTGCAACAAAATACAAAAATAAAAGAAAATTTCAAAATGGGCGTGGCTCCGCCCTTTTGCATCTAATTTGTCTAGAATACTTTTAATGCCATAAGTCGAACAAAACTTTACCAATCCTTGTGAACTTTGGTAAGGGCATAGCTTCTATGACGATAGCCATTTTCTGTGAAAATGGGCAAAGTCGGTTTAAGCCAAGCCCAGTTTTTATACACAGTCGACCGTCTGTCCTTCCGCTCGGCCGTTAACACGATAACTTGAGCAAAAATTGATATATCTTTACTAAACTCAGTTCAATTACCTATCTGAACTCACTTTATCGTGGTAATCAAAATGGGTGAAATCCGACTATGACCACGAACACTTTTTCGATATCGAAAATATCGAAAAATGCCAAAATTCTATACCAAATACAAAAAAAAGGGATAAAAAATGGTGATTGGATTGGTTTTTTGACGCAAAATATAACTTTAGAAAAACTTCGTAAAATGGGTGTGACACTTACCATATTAAGTAGAAGAAAATGAAAAAGTTCTGCAGGGCGAAATCAAAAGCCCTTGGAATCATGGTAGGAATACTGTTCGTGGTATTACATATATAAATAAATTAGCGGTACCCGACATATGATATTCTGGGTCACCCTGGTCCACATTTTCGCTGATATCTTGAAAACGCCTTCACATATATAACTAAGGGCCACTCCCTTTTAAAAGCTTCATTAATACCTTTAATTTGATACCCATATCGTACAAACACATTATAGAGTCACCCCTGGTCCACCTTTATGGCGATATCTCCAACTATGGCGCGCTCCCTTTTAAAATACTCTTTCATACTGACTTATCTTGTTTGGTTGATTTTCCGACAGGGTGGATAAATGATGTATATTGGAACGATTTTCCGCCATCCCTTGTCAAATTTGGTTTTGAGACAAACCGGTTTCGGCGTTGTGCCATCATCAGTGTCGATTTTCGTTCTGATCTGTTGTTGTCGTTTGTCCTGTATTTATAGTTCGTAGGTATATGAGCAGGTATTGTCAAATTGATGCTTGTGTATATTTAGTTATGTGTATGTGCTGTGTGTTCATTCAGAACCGAGGGTGGTTTACTAATCGATTTGTGTGGCTGACTGGGGTAGGTAGAAATCTGTGATTTTAGTCGTTTGACCTTCTTTGTCGGTTTTTTGTTTTGGTGTGTTAATTGTTTTGTATTTATTTGTTGTTGGGTGTTTGTCTGTTGTACCTGTGTGATTAAGTTGTTTCCTGTAAACAAGTTTTAAAGGCTCGAATATTGTGTCAGAAATTGTGTTTATCTGTTCGTTTATTATTCTACCGTCGAATGTTTTCTGTTTGTAGATTTCCATGTTTTCGAGTACGTTGAGACGTCGGCCCTTTTCTTGTATGTGAAGAACCCTAACTGTTTTATTGATGTTTGCTGGGGAACATTCATTCTCGACCATGTGATTCGCGAAGTTAGACTCGGGTATACTGTTTGGATTCCGTATTTTTTTGTTGTAATCTCTAATATGTTCTCTGAACCTCGTTCTTATTTGCCGTCCTGTTTGTCCTATGTAACTATGCTGGCATCCGCAGGTAAGCTTGTATACGCCGTGGCTGCTAAATGGATCCTCTGAGTTAATGTTAGTTCTTAGTTTTCGCCCTACATTGTTCGATGTTTTGAATGCTGTGTTAATGTTGTATTTTTTAAAGAAGTTTGCCAATTTATATGTTGCTTTTCCAGTATATGTCATAGTCGTCCAGCTATTATTTTCCTTTTCATTATTTCTTTTTGGTTCTCCATTTGTCCTTCTGAGCTTATCTGCTAGTGCTTTTTATATCCGTTGTTTGCAGCGATATTATATATGACCTTAATTTCTCTCTTATAACAGTGATATTAATTGTTTTCAGAATCATATTTATTAGGAGTTCAGCATATTTAACAATCAACTGAATCAAGTTTTTCGTTTATCATTAAAGTTTAATAGCCGAGAAACATTAAAAATACATACAAGTTATTTAAATATATTGCGGTATAACACCCAGCATTTATATAGCTAAAAAGTAGAAAAATTACTTACAAAACAAGTGTCTAGAATAAGAATAATTTATGATACAATAAGATACATTTCTTTATAATAGCCGTGTTTTTTAACACGCGTATATCCGTTTACGCTTAAACTTTATATTGACTGCTAAGAGACAAACTATAAATACACCTCTGAAATTGCTGCGCATAAATTTTGTCCTACTAAATTTCAATACGCATTATACTCAGATGTAACTGAAATATGTGTCTTTGTTTCACCCTGTACACTAATTCTATGTATTATATGTGTGTCCACAATTCATCGCAACTGATTCAGCTATATGTTATACCCTATCGCCATCAGAGCGTTGCGTCTCCGCTTTTCGGTACACCCTGTTGCTGTAGCTAGTTGTTTAACCACAGCCGCTAGATGGGTCTCCTAAGCATTATCTAAGCGAAGATAGGCGTTTTTTAACACGCGCAAACGAAACGTATACGCGCGTGTTAAAAAACACGGCTAATATTTAATAAATTCCCCTTCTAAGATAAATATAATTATTTTTTCAATAATCAAATCAGGCTTAATGAGATGCTAAATAAAATGTAGAAACCAGTTACTTTTTAGTTAAGTTTCTTTTTTTCTTTCTAAAAATTGTATTATATGTATTTAAAAGTGAAAAATTCTTTTTTGACATGGCACGTTCTTTTATGACTTTGTGTTGTGGTGTTCTGTTGTTCTGTGGCCAATGTAATGGTGGCCCATGGTGAAGGCCTTAAAAGAAAGCGCATATAATCACATTCGTCTAGTCAGATGATTGTAATAATAATAATAAAAGAATACGGTATACTTGTTAGGATGATGCCGAGCTCTGATTAAAAACTGCTAGTAATAATATTCGTCGCCAGAGTTTCTGTTGCATGGGATTTAATGCATGATTGTTAAAGTACGTTTTACACTCATTTCAAAAGGAAAACCCGCTTTTTCCTAGCACCCCTAGTTTCCGAAATATTTGATAATAAAGTTTTTAGGAAAAATCATTTTTTTGTTATAAATAAAATTTATAATTAGTTGCTCTTTTTTTGCAAGCGAGCTTGAAAAAAACGCTCCAAATTAGGTAAAGAGTTTATCATGGCAGAACCATATGGGTGGTGGAAGTTTATCGGCTAGTTGGTACTTTTTTAAGCTGATTTGACATTTCTACTTCTGGCGTAATACTTTATTGACACTCAGCCAGAGCATTACAAAAACAAAATACATGGAACTGCATATGTTTGTTTATGTTGCATATGTTTATATATCTGCTCATTCGCATTGTCACGAATTTAGTGGAATTCTGTCTATTTGCAATCTTCTGCTAACGCACGAATCGCTAAACTGTTGAATAAATAACTCCAATATTCAATAATGCAAAATGGTCTTTATTCGACTACTTTGAAAGTACTTCACAATAACACTTAACTTCACAACCAAAAGTGTGATTAAATCAAACTGATTAGACATGCCTCAGCTTGTGCTGCTTTTATAATCTTCGGTTTCCTCGTTCACCCATTTCTCCTAAGGTCTAGTAATTTCGTCAACTTGATGCTTGTTTACCAGCTATACACATGTGTATTTGTAATTTGTATCCAAATGCGTGTGTATATGTGAGTACTAGTTCGGCTGATGATGACATGCGTTTGCGAGTATCTCTCTGTTGCCTTATATGTATGTGTGTAGATGATGATTGATTTGTTTATGTACGTACTGCTTAGTATCGGCTTAGTGATGGTAGTATCACTTAGTGATACTAATATTCGTCACAGTATGTATGTACATACCGTACTGATGAAAGCCGCTACCAAAAAAAAATTAAATAACTTTTTTTCTATTTAATGAATCTGGTTAATTTGTTTTTTTTTATTTTGCAGATTGACTTTTACGTTTAACAAAAATGGATAACTGGGACACTGAAACAAGAATTTGGATTGTCCGCCGCTATCACGCACTGTAGTCCGTAGTTTCGGTTCAAAGAGAGTATAGGCGCACGTTTGGCGGCAATCCTCCGAGCAGATGGACCATAATGAGACTTGTAAACAACTTTGCCGAGCATGGGGCAGTCAACAGAAGACCTTACCATCGAAACCCTTCAGTTCGAACGGAGGAAACAATCGCTGCTCTAGCTGCTGCCATACAAAACAATCCACGTGTTTCGACAAGAAGTTTATCTGCTCAAATGGGTGTAAGCAGACAGTCATTACAGTCAATTATGCACAAAGATTTGGACTTATTCCCATATAAAATTCAAATGGCCAACAAACTGAATGCTGCAGACTTGCCGATTCGCTTGGAATTTTGCCAGAAGATGTTTCAAATGGTGGAAGAGGATGGAAACATGTTGAACTGTCTTTTCATGTCTGACGAGGCCCATTTCGATTTAAACGGCAACATAAACAAACAAAATTGTCGAATATGGAGTGCTTCCAACCCACAGATACTCCATGAGACGGAATTGCATCCACTTCGTGTCACAGTGTGGAGTGCAGTTTCATCACGCTGCATTATCGGGCCCTACTTCTTCGAAGAAAACGGTCACACCGTTACGGTTACTGGAGACCGTTACTTGAGCATGTTGAGAGAGTTTTTCTATCCAGAATTACGCCGAATGAGAATTTCTTTCAACTCTGTGTGGTTTCAGCAAGGTGGTGCAGCTCCCCACATAGCCCGACCTGTTATGACAGAATTGCGACGAAAATTTCCCAATAAGCTGATATCCAGAAACTCCACATTCCGTTGGCCACCCAGGTCGCCTGACCTTACTGCACCTGACTTTTTCCAAAACCAACAAATTTGAATGAACTAAGGCAATCCATTCGAGAAACAATTGCGGCTATTCCTGTCTCAACTCTACAAGCAGTAATGAACAACTTTTTGGTAAGATGCCGCATATGCATCAACGTGCAGGGAGGGGGCATTTAAGGTCCATTATGTTTAAAACTAATTAAGCTATATTTAATAAAATTGAATGAGCTTTAACATAAATAAAAGAAAAATGAATTCCATACACTGAAAAAAAAATTATTTGAGTTTCTTAATGTAGCAAAATTCATCAGCCACCCGTTACATTTCATTCGCTCGTTCACTATAGTGCCCTCTTTTCGGTCGACTGTTGCTTAAGCGATTAATCTCAAACCGCACAATCAACTAGATTACTTTGTGTTGCTGCTTTCTACGCAATTCTCTAACCTACCTAGCGCTTTATTTCCACTAGCTTGCAAAAAAAAAATGGCTATTAGTAATTACAGTGAGTTAAATTTTCTTTGAAAAAATTTTCTTTAAGAGCTGATTCAGGAGCACTTCTCTGAATGCTCCAGCAGTTATCAGCTAACATATACGCATTCCAGTATCCTTGATATCGCTCTGTCATGGTGCGAAGGGACTAGTGAAACCGCTCGCCCTACTGTCCACTGAGATCACCGAAATTTTCAGGAAAACGGTTCAGCTGAAGAAGGTGCATCAACCATGAATCATCAATCATAAAAGAGTATCAATCATATTTACACCTAGATGTTCAAAATGTAGCATCAGTTGGTCTATATGCTCAGATAACTTATGTAACTTCCTGTTTCTTAAAAAGTTTTTTACAACCCAAACGAACTCGTCCTATGCATGTTTTTCAGGTGCTTTCATACGGCTAGTGAACTGTGTATCACAAATTAGGTTTATTATTTGTGAACCTTCGAAAACCTAATTTTTGACCTTTTCAGAACTCATTGTTAGAAAATGATTTAGTAATGTAATTGTAATATTCCGAATTTTTGTCTAGGGCGTTTACGTATTGTTCCATAAGACCCAATTTGATATGCAGAGCAAGTAATATTGTACAGTAGCAGTGCGCATGTTGGGATAAATCCATTTAGAGTAATTTCATGTCATATTACAGCAGTTTGGCACTTGAAATAAGGTTTCCTTTTATTTGCCCATAAGCATAATAATCAACACAACTTTGTTATTGGTTTCATATGGCGGTACCGAATAATTTAGGGAAACTCCATGCAACAGACAAAAAGTACTATTTTGTCCACCAGTGTACTTTTATTGGTGACTCAACGAATCCCCCCCATAATCCTTCATGCGCAGCTGCACCAGGAAGGAGTTTACAGTATATTAAGATGTACCGCATGAACGCCTATTGGATATTAATCATTAGAACCCCAATCACTTTTAGTAGATTGGCCTTGGCATACCGCTTGCTATCCACTTTCGACCAGAAAGACCTCGCTATCATGCAGGAAGTAGTGTCTGCGTTTGCTTAGCTGACTCGAGACCCACTTGTACATAAGCAGGTGGCCAGCAGAGCTTCTAATTTCTTAGTGCCCCAGACTTTCGCTTCACTTGTTCCCATGCGGGTCAAGAGATTCACGTGACAGTTGCTCAAGATACCGCGACGGTTCGAGAGCTGGATTATCATAATCTAAACAAATTGGTGCAATCGCAAGCGCGGTGAGCTATTTTCTCATACCACAGTGCAGGGCCTCATTTACTATTAGTTATCCGAGTAGAAGTTACATTCTCTAACTAAAGTTGTGCTCCGAATAGCATCCAATCTTGGCTTGGAAAACGCTGCATTGATCGGGAAGCTTGGAAGTGCAGGAAAGCCGCTTACCCAACTTCCTTTCCATTTTCGAACCGTTCGTGAACGATTTAACTAGTTCACTTGTCGGCGTTGATATCTTTTATGTATGGGTTGGAGTCTGATCCCTTTTTTTTGAGCATTTCCTATGGAGCAACCAATTATACCTGTTTTACCTAAACGGGCAGTGTCGGAACGGTCCTTCTTATGTTACTACGGGTACTTTCGGACATATCATTTCGAACTCTCCTTTATACCCTTACTGGTACTGTTCCAAACGGCTTCTTTGGGGTAGTGTCGAACAGGTCCCCTTTGTACCCCTACGCAGAGTGTCGGACATGTTCTTTTTATACTCCCATGGATACTGATGGAAAGTCTTCTCTGTTCTTTTATGTATATTATCGGTGAAATCCTCTCTATACCCGGCCAGGAATTCTAACCGATTTCATAACTTTTTTAACTTTAATACAACATTTTGAATTTTCTTCGTATTGATATTCTAGAAATATTAAACAAATATTTCGATGATGGAATATAGGGTCCTAGTATTTCAGCTTTCTCCGAATTTTTCTTAAATAATTCGTTTCAATTCCATAAAACAGATTGCTGCAATTTGGATTCTACCACGTGTCGGAATCGAAGTTCTTTTACATCCCTAATTAAAGCCCAAACACAGTTCGAGTTCGTTTCTTAAGTCTTTTGTACCTTTAAACTTGAAAAGCGGATTTACATAAACGCTTTGGTGCACACCTTCGCTATGACTCTTTGATAGTGCCAAAAGATAGCAATGAAACGCGTTGCTACTAACCCGACAACAACAACGAAGAATTCTCAAGATTATGAAATCAAAAAGCACAAACAATTTTACTGTCGCTCATATATTTCTACTGCAGTGTTTTTTTCGCTTTAAAAAAATATCGAGAATATTCTTAATAGGATGCATCATATAAATAATAGAGAACACGAATTCAAGATCCTAGCCTAACCTAATCATCCATCGAAACTTATATTTAAAATAAGCGGAAACACCTACACATTTAGCATATTAATTAATTCCTTTATCAATTCGGAACTAAAAAGATCACTACTAAATGAGGAAGTAAATATAAAAAGTAAGAAACATTTAAAACAAACACAAAAAAAAAAAAAAGAAAAACACAAATTTAATTTCAAAAGCAAATAAATAAATAAATCGTATTCGCAACTATTTAGTTGAAGCACAAACACACACACGCTCCGACACTACACTTTTTGAAATCATCGCTTTATACTGTACAATTTAAATTTAATGCTGATCTCTTTATTTTTTTTTTAAATTGATTTTGGTCCCTCTGCATATTATTTAATATTATTATATTAGTTTTGCATTTGTGAAGGTATTCTTTTTTTATTTGAAGCAGGTCAATGTTGTTCTTTGGTATAAGCATAAGGTGAATCTGTTTTAATTAGCGTTATATAACACAGTGCTACAGAAAAAATCAAAGCACTTTTCAAGTGAGCGAGGACATCATGATAATGTGTTTCAAAATTGGCTAACACCCCCAAATTTTCAAGATATTGTCTAAAAACCTTTTTTCGCCTACTGCGCGCACTCTAACAATCATAACGTCAACATGTTTTAACCGATTTACGGTTTTGGAAGAAGAAGATTCAAGCTTTAAGCTGATATATTTTTGTTTATACTTTACACATAAAAAATGGGACATTTTCCAAAAGTTATCTAAGGTATACCATTATTTTCCCCGTTTTTCACAGTTTGACGTCTTTTTTATGTAACGTATCATAAAAAATAATTATTTTTTTACATTCATTCTCAAAGAACTATTTATCCAGAAAAGGAAAAGTCACGCTTTTTCAAAATCGGTTGATAAATGTATAAGTTACGACGCTTATTGTAAACAAGAAAATTGATAAATAAATTCCTACAATGGTCTGTACTCTGTTAGTTGCTGTGAATCACATGGGTAAATTGAAAATACTTTTGTAACTTCCTTGATTTATGCGTCACTTAGTTCTGGAAATACGGCTTTTAAGTGCAAAAAAAGCCTGGCCGTTTTGTCAAGTCGTTTGACAAACTGCTTCATGTAGCCCAACTTGAGGTGTAGCGGTGGCAAAATAACTTTATCGTTCTGAACAAGTGGAATATTAACGACGTTGTTTTCTTCCTATTTAGAGTGTTTGCTTACACGGCCATACACTGATTTTGAAATTATCCTTTCCTCGACTAGCCCATTCTGAAAAGAATTGTCAGAACTGCGATGACGACGTTATGATTGTTAGAGTGTGCGCAGTAGGCGAAAAACAGTTTTTAGACAATATCTTGAAAATTTGGGGGTGTTAGCCAATTTTGAAACACATTATCATGATGTACTCGTTAAGGCCTACAACGTACACTAGGTCACTTGAAAAGTGCAAAATCATTGTAGCACTGTGTAATTAAGTAACAGTATTGAATAAACAAGTAAGAAAGTCTAAGTACGGTTGAAAGTGTACATTACATATCCAGCTGTGCACTTGAAACGCTGTTGTTGTTTGATTTGTGTGCTTAATAGTGTTATAAGGCTGCGCAATAATACTGTAACGAGTTTTGGGAATTTACGCTTATTTTTCACGTTTTGCTATTGTTCGAATGCTGAACTATCGAATAAATAACTCAAATAATCAGAATAGCAATATCTTCTTTATATACGACTCTACTTTAGTACTACACAATAGTCGCGTACTTCGATAAAAGCGTGTTAAAATCAAACTTATTGATTATCGCTTGCACCGCGCTGCTCTTATACTCTCGGCTAACCTCGTTCACCTTTTTCTCCTAAGGTCTAAACTTTGCACGATCATGCTTTCTGGAACAGTTGTATCTCATACTTGGCTATTTACCTATATACATGTGTATAACAATGAACTGCAAAAATCGAGCGCAATATCATTCGATTACATTCGGCAACATGATCGTGTTCAATGATCCAACTTGCTTAAACGAACATAATCGACATTGATTTAAAATCAACCAACTTATTGCATGCGTGAACATAATCAATTCAGGCGTTTGCTCGTTTGCCTCAACGGCGATTACATTCATCGGAATGAAAAGGCAAATATGAAAACTCCATACGTCTGAATATTTGCATGATTCTTCTGCCCTTACGTCACGACGGCAAGCTACATATAAATATACATATAAACATATATATAAACATTGCTTACGATTCTGTTTGTTTGCCGAACTAAACGATACTAATTTTCGTGCTTTGATTTTATTCTCCGCTTGCCTTCGTTTGATCAATACAATCGTATGCAAAACCTGTTCGGTCATTCGATCACAGTCATGCTAACAGAGTCTTGTAAAGACAGATGCTGAGTTTATCCAATTACGAGTCTATTCATTTATGAGTTTATTCCATATGAGTTTATTCGCATGATTGAATGTGAATACAAGTTTTAGTGGTTGAATAAATCAAGAAAATTGTGATTTTTGCAGTTCTCTGGTGTATAAGTTTGAGTAACAGCTTCTGCTCTTAGCTGATGATAACGTGATATATATGCGATTTTCTTCTGCTTCTTCTTCGCTCTTATCTGCTGACTACATATGTGTATGTGACATAATCTCTTCACTTCAAGCTGCTGGTTATGTGTGTGAAATATTCTTCGTTGCCCTCTATGTGTGTGTGTAAATTGCATACAGTCGTTGGGTTTATTTACTAACAGCTTAGTGATGTTAGAAATGCTAATATTCGCCAGAATACATATATGGTTCTATTCTAAACTCATTTTCGTCCAAAAGAAGCAAAAATGATACAGAAACTACCACTAATGTACTTGAGCGTGTAAAAATGCAATTTTCCCTCAGATTTTTATGCCAAATAAGGTTCGGATTTATTGATTTTTGTTCGACTTATGGCATGAAAGTATTTTGAAAAGAGTAAAGAAAAAGGGGCGTGTCACGCCCATTTTTGAAATTTGTTTAAGTTTTGTTCTTAGCTCAACCATACCACTACCAGTTGTTGAAAACTTTGTTAAGCTTAAACATTTAGGAAAAGTGGGTGTGGTCATTAACCAATTTTGATTATCTTTACTCAGTATTAATAATTTGGCAAGGATAGTGTCTTTGCCAAATTTCAATGTAATATCTTTAACAGCTTTTTGATTTACGGCTTGTAGAACTTCCTAATTTTCTTCTTCTAAATGTGAGTGATACCACGCCCATAGTCCAATTTTTTTTTGAATTTATGTTTTACGTCATAAAAATAATTCATCTACCGAATTTGATTGGCTTAGTGGTATTAGTTTTTGAATTATATCATTTTGTCCATTTTTCAAAATTTTCGATATTGAAAAAGTGGGCGTGGTTATCTTCCGATTTCACTAATTTTTAACAAAACTCTATTCTGGGTCTAAATAAGCCCACATACCGAATTTGGTGAAGATATCTCAATATCTGCTCAAGTTATCGTGTTAACGGAAGGACAGACGGACGGGCGGACTTGATTTAATCCAAATTTTTTTTCGACACTGATGATTTTGATATATGGAAGTCTATATCTCCATTCCTTTATACCTGTACAACCAACCGTTATCCAATCAAAGTTATATTACCTTGTGTACAAGTACAGCTGGGTATAAATATGTATATATGCGTATATATATATATATATTCCTTCTTCGTCTTTGAATGTTGTTCGGGTACTTTTGTTCTGCTTTTCTAGCTTCGCGATTTTGACCCAGAATTTTTCAAATTACTTGTTGCCATCGACAAAGCGTTGAAAAAAAGGCAAGTGTGTCATATTTTTATACTCAGTTGGGCAGAGCTCACAGATTATATTAGCTTTGATTGGATAACGGTTGGTTGTACAGGTATAAAGGAATCGAGATAGATATAGACTTCCATGTATCAAAATCATCAGGATCGAAAAAAATTCGATTGAGCCATGTCCGTCCGTCCGTCCGTTAACACGATAACTTGAGTAAATTTTGAGGTATCTTGATGAAATTTTGTATGTGGGTTCCTGAGCACACATCTCAGATCGCTATTTAAAATGAACGATATCGGACTATAACCACGCCCACTTTTTCGATATCGAAAATTTCGAAAAACCGAAAAAGTGCGATAATTCATTACCAAAGACGGATAAAGCGATGAAACTTGGTAGGTGAGTAGAACTTATGACGCAGAATAGAAAATTAGTAAAATTTTGGACAACGGGCGTGGGAACGCCCACTTTTAAAAGAAGGTAATTTAAAAGTTTTGCAAGCTGTAATTTGGCAGTCGTTGAAGATATCATGATGAAATTTGGCAGGAACGTTACTCCTATTACTATATGTATGTTTAATTAATTAGCAAAATCCGAGAACGACCATGCCCACTTTTAAACAAATTTTTTTTTAAAGTCAAATTTTACCAAAAAAATTAATATCTTTAGAGTATATAAGTAAATTATGTCAACATTCAACTCCAGTAATGATATGGTGCAACAAAATAAAAAAATAAAAGAAAATTTCAAAATGGGCGTGGCTCTGCCCTTTTTCAGTTAATTTGTCTAGGATACTTTTAATGCCATAAGTCTAACAGAAATTTACCAATCCATTTGAAATTTGGTAGGGGCTTAGATTCTAGGACGATAACTTATTTCTGTGAAAAAGGGCGAAAATCGGTTGAAGCCACGCCCAGTTTTTATACACAGTCGACCGCCTGTCCTTCCGCTCGGCCGTTAACACGATAACTTGAGCAAAAATCGTTATATCTTTACTAAACATAGTTCACGTATTTATCCGAACTCACTTTGAATTGGTATAAAAATTGCCGAAATCTGGCTATGACCACGCTTACTTTTTCGATATCGAAAATTACGAAAAATGAAAAAAATGCCATAACTCTATACCAAATACGAGACTAGGGATGAAACATGGTAATTGGATTTGTTTATTGATGCAAAATATAACTTTAGAAAAAACTTTGTAAAATGGGTGTGACACCTACCATATTAAGTAGAAGAAAATGAAAAGTTCTGCAGGGCGAAATCAAAAGCCCTAGGAATCTTGGCAGGAATACTGTTCGTGGTATTACATATATAAATAGATTATCGGTCCCAGACAGATGATGTTCTGGGTCACCCTGTTCCACATTTGGGTCAATATCTCGAAAACGCTTTCACATATACAACTACCACCACTCCCTTTTAAAATATTCATTAACACCTTTCATTTGATACCCATATCGAACAAACAAATTCAGGGGTGACCACCTTTATGGCGATATCTCGAAAAGGCGTCCACCTATAGAACTAAGCCCCACGCCCTTTTAAAATACTTATTAACACCTTTCATTTGATACCCATATCGTATAAACAAATTCTAGAATCAACGCTGATCCACCTTTATGGCGATATATCTAAATGGCGTCCAGCTATAGAACTATGGCCACTCCCTCATAAAATACTCTTTAATGCTTTTCATTTGATACACATATCATACAAACACATTCCAGGGTTACCCTCGGTTCATTTTCCTACATGGTTATTTTCCCTTATGTTGTCACCATAGCTTTCAACTGAGTATGTAATGTTCGGTTACATCCGAACTTAACCTTCCTTACTTGTTTTATTTTACTTCTAATATACAGACATTTTTTTATATTTTAACATATCATAGCAGGTTTAGCGGGAAAACATTTGCATATTTGAAAATTTGATATTAAGAATGTCATTATAATGTTGAATATGAGCTTTAATGTGCAACATTTTAAAAATTGCACACTGCAAATTTAATAAAAGCAGAAAAGAAAAAAACTTATTTGGTCTCACAAGACCAAGGCGTGACTTAACTAGGTTCAGATGAAAGTTTCCCGCACTGCACGTTTTAGTTGAGAAAACATCTTTGCTTGCGGGTATATAGAATTTGAGTGTGGGTTAAGTTTAAGCATAACGGGTGGGAATGATAGGAGGAAAGGAAAGGCAAGGAAAAACAGAGGAATGAATTTCAAGAATTGTTAAAGTTGACTTGAAAATTGTTAAATTGTTAAAGTTGACTTGAAAAAAACAACTTCTTTTGTGCCCACTTCACTTTCAATCAAGTATTGCTTACAGGGCTATTATGTACATCAGCTGTTAGTTTTACTATGAGCGCAGCCAGAGTCCCTACAAAGTAAACTTGCTCCTGGTACAGGGCAAAATTTCTTATAATATATCCTATGCTATGATGTATAGATCAAGAAAAAATACAGAATATGAAATTAGAAGGGGTATGCGAGCTATCAATGCTATGCATTATGAGAGCCTCGAAAACAACCCCGACGACAGCACTGTATGCCATTCTACACATTACACTTGTAGGCCTGGCAGCAAAGAACATACCGTTAACTACTGCAACGAGGCTCAGTGTCTCGGGGTTGATTGAGCACAGACCATACGGCCATAGTATTATAAAGTCATCAATAATAGGACAAACAGACTACCTGACGCTCTATTTGTGATTCGAGGGGGCTGTTAAAGCCACAATAGAGGTGGATGATTGACGTAAGGGCGCTCAAATGGCGGACGAGGCGATACATGTGTGCACAGATGGTTCGAAAGTAGCAGAAGGAGTGGGGTCTGCGGTATACTGTGCTGATGCGGAAATAAACAGATCATATAAGCTGTCACATCACTGTAAAGTTTTTCAGGCGGAAGTTTTAGCCGTGACCAAAGCAGTAGAAACACTGTAAGAAAAAAGCTTAAACTACAGCCGTGTCAACTTTTATATTAACAGCCAAGCAGAAACTAAGGCAAAAATCTCGCATAGCAAAACACCTAAAGTGTGGTAGAGTGTAAGAAATCGTTGTAAATAATCATTATACATTTATATTGGGTGCCAGGGCATATGGGAATAGATGGGAATGAAAAAGCGAATGAATTAGCTAAAAAAGGCGCATCCTCGGTCTTACAACCTTAGACTAAAAAAGATGCATCTGTCATTAAAAATAGAGGACTGTATAAAAATGACGGTTATTCTGACTGGACACTGCCTTCTGGCGTCACATGCCCTTAAAATAGGCTTGGTCAGTGATAGCAGATGTAGGAAGTGCGGGTTGGAGGAGGAAATGACCGAGCACGTTTTGTGATAGTGCCCTGTGCTTGCCAGGCTAAGACTAGATATACAGATATTAGGAGTAATACAGCTGTCAGATCTAGAAGCAGCAAGTGGCATAGGTCCTAGAAAGCTTCTAGTATTTACCAAGAGGAAGGAGTTATTATATAACATAGGTCCTGGTTTTTTAAAGGGTTTTTCAATTTGGTCGTTAAATAAACTTCTGGTAACACGGATTTATTCAGTCTAAATTAGCAACTTCACAAAAAAAAAAAAAAAAAAAAAATACTAAAAATAATATAAAGCTTCCGGCTAGCTACAAATGTAACGTCTACCCTTATGTATGTATGTAAGTTCTTATGCAAGCCTATGAATAAAACAAACTTTGTTGTTCAATCTGTAACCTGTTTTGGACGTTCGATTGAACAAAATTATTTCATGCCTCATTATCGCTCATCTTTACGTGTGATTCATTTACATATTTGTTTTGAAGTTTCTTGACCCTTTTCACTAGCCAATTTACGTTACAACTTACTTGTGCGTATGTATTTATATAATTCCATTTATTTCTATTTTGCATGACCTTCATAACAGCAAACTCGGAACTAAAAAATCTGTTAGATCTAACTATTTTTGTGTTTTTAGCATCACCTACTTTTGTGTTTGTATGCATGTTTGTGGTATTAACCGTCCCTCATTTATTTCGTACCTTCCTATGCATTTCTTCTTCATTAATTTAAGTTCAAGAAATATACAAATATGCAAAATGTTTAAATTGCGCGGTACTTACAAAAGTTCGCTTAGTTTGTGTTTCGCCAAAAACTCAATAATCATTTTAAATTTTTATAAACCCTAACAACGAAAGTCACAAAATAATCATAAAAGAAGTCGAATTACATTAATCTATCAAAAATCTTAGTTAATATCCTAGTGATCAAAGGTTTTCATAAACTTGTTGAAAGAATGAAGATTTGCTGCACTACAAAAATATGCTTAGGGGTCAAGTTTTTTATAGCAATAAAGAAAGATAGCGTTTACATATTTTGGAATATCCTGCCGCTGGAAGAGGCTATATAAAAGGGTTCTTTACTTTTCCACTGGCAGTAGGCGTTTCACTGTTTCTTCTGCCCCCATAAGATAGACGGTGTGAAATGGGGTTTTGCATGCTTATCCGTGCCCAATATATTATTGCTTAGTGTGTATCGCAACTCGGCTTTACAAGGTAGTAATATTCACCTTTAGAATTGAAACTGGGGATGTGTTGGTAAGAGTAAAATCACAGTTGTGGTAGTAGTTTAGTTGATGATTTACAGCTCCGACACAAAAGCACTCCCAGCCAGCATTTTTTGAAATTTTTGATCATAAGGTATTCAAACATCATACCCCAAGATGATTGAAAACGTTCAAATTTAAAAGTATTTCCTATTCGAAAATTAATGTATCGTCGGGAGAAAAATATACCATAAATGTGATTATTCTTGAATAATCATTTTTGATTCATGTTTCGAAATGCTTTTTATTCATATTTGTTATCATTGTAAAATTGAACTTTAATTGTTTTAGAGTAATATTTGACTGCTTTTCATAGACATTTTCTGATCATATTCGTGAACATATTTCAATCGTTTTGGTTGAGATTTTTGAATCACTTTTGAATACGATTATCATGATTTATTCGTCATATCTCATACAAAATAAGATACATAAAATAAGATAATCGTATTTCATCAGGGGAAGAAAGCATGCAGAAGTGCGCTATTTGAACCAAAGGTAATTCGCAAATAAACTTGGCCGATATAAACCTGCGACTACAACATCCAACATCAGTTATGATCAACAATATCTTAAAAAACGAAGCGATGTTGAAGCCGTATTTAGGTATGTCAAGAGAGTTTCACTTACCTGGGGTTCAAATAGCTCACAACCTTTGTATTGTCCAACCATTATGTATTTTCTGGGAAGCCGAAGGTGGAGAAATGATTAGGGACATCTTCGGTTACGAGCAGCATTTACAATTTCTTTTGTATAAATAAAAATAATTTTATATATTTTTTCTAACTTCGTAATTGAAAAAATGTGTGCACGTGAAAAAAATAAGATTTTCAATGAAAAGTAAAATTTTAACAAGTATAAAATTTATTGTTCAGTCAACAAAGATAGTCGGAAAAGATTCGGAAAGCTGATTGTAAAATGATTATTAATTTTTGATCACCTAAAGTAAACACATTTGATTCAAATATAATTCCAAAATGTGATTGAAAAACAATATTCAGTTTTTGCTAATCAAAAGTATTCATATTTGATTATTCTTTTTGTTGATTTTTATGAAATATTAAAATTTAATCATCAAAGGACTTCAAAAATGATTCCAAAAAGTGATCGAAAAATGGTTTTCAGTTTTTGATCATCAAAAGTATTCAAGTTTGACTATTTCTTTTGTTCAATTCTTTGATAACTCATTATTTAGTCAGAAAGAGTAATCAAATTATATTTATATGTAGGGAAATTCAAAATTTAATCACCTAAATGCTGAGTGGGCTTTTTCATATAGATGAGTTTAACACAAGCTTATGCATTATGAGTAGATTGCACATATTTTTATGGACAACGGTAGAATGAGCGACACTGGCGCCATCTGATATTGAAAAGTAGCCATCTCCCAAATTTTGTTCCAAACAAAGCATAAGAAGAAGAATTTGACAGTTGCTTTCGCTAAGGGTGTTGGCACACTTTGCAGTGAAATAATTTTTCCCACTGGCTGGTAAATTTTCTAACATTTTTCGCAATTAAAAACTGCAATATAACAATCGACACAAAATATGTTAGCAAGTATGTTTGTTGTATAGGGAGAATGTTTATAACAGTGCTTCGCGAAATTTTGTATGTGAATGGGCAAGGCGTAATAAACTTCAATTGCCACGTCTGAAGTTTCTTCATATTTACAAATGCAACATCTTGGTTGATTGTGGCGATGTTATTGGAATGCAAAAGCGTGTGTTAAACGCATCTATATGAAAAATGTCATTGTGTCACCGCCTTTATGAGCAGCGAGGCAAGACGTATGCACACATGTTTGTTAACACAAAAAAATTGATAATTAAAGTTTTACACAAAAAGAAGCATTGTGTTTACTTTGTGGCCGCAAGGTCATCAAACATATTACACGAAAATATGGTATAAAATTATTGTGTGATGTGAGCGCAAATAAATATTCGACTATTCGACCCTCGCTCTGATGTTATGCTCCGGTTAGGTTAGGTTGAACTGACCGACCTTAAGGATCCCATATAGACTAAATAATGATCAATTCATAATTAAAAAAACAGTATGACAACTCTCCAGGTACAAATATGGCTCATTTTCCGTTATTACTTAACAGATTCTTAAAAACTCTATATAAAAATTTTGCTTTTTTTTTATATATTTACATGTTATATATCGATATATACGTTTTTGTACTCTACATCCTTGGTCGCTGGGAACAAATGTGCACCACACTTTCAGGTAGACTTTCTTATATTAGATTTGGAATTGTGTAGCAGAGGGAGTTGTCGCTATAATTAATATTATATTAAATGTTTATTTTAATGGTATAACTTCATTCTATTTTGAATATATGTGTTACGTTAAAATCGCCTACCTGCAGTTATTAGATGTATTTTTGTTACATCTATATACATACATACATATTAGGGCGGGTCGATTTAAAAATCGTTCATTGCTCTGTGAAAATCGTATTCTAGGGATCAAAATAAGAAACTTTGCCGAAGGAACCATACCTCTAAAACGAATTCTGATGTCCCTCCCTTTGGGACGAACTTTTGGGTAGGGGTAATTTCAATTCTACCTGCTGTGTCTTGTGGTGGCTTAAAAAAAACAACACAAGATATTTTACGATCTGCAATTGTGTCACAGTGATACCTTCATTTTTTAAAACGGCTGAATAAAAAACCCACACAACTATGTTTACGGCATGGAAATGCATCACAGTGATGCCTTGGTTTTAAAAGGGGGTTGTAAAAACCCTAATTTCTAATAATTTTTTTTAATTTCTTTTCTATTACTAAGTTAAATTCATTTTTTCATTTACATATTTTCTGACTAAATAAATTTCTAAAGAGAACAAGTAAGGAAGGCTAAGTTCGGGTGTAACCGAACTTTACATACTCAGTTGAGAGCTGTGGAGACAAAGTAAGGGAAAATCACCATGTTGTAAAAAGAACCTAGGGTAACCCTGGAATGTGTTTGTATGACATGTGTATCAAATGGAAGGTATTAAAGAGTATTATAAGAGGAAGTGGGCCATAGTTTTATAGATGGACGCCATTTAGGGATATCGCCATAAAGGTGGACCAGGCCTGACTCTAGAATTTGTTTGTACGATATGGGTATCAAATGAAAGGTGATAATGAGTATTTTAAAAGGGAGTGGGCCTTAGTTCTAGAGGTGGACGCCTTTTCGAGATATCGCCATAAATATGGACCAGGGGTGACTCTAGAATTTATTTTGTACGATATGGGTATCAAATGAAAGGTATTAATGAGTACTTTAAAAGGGCGTGGGCCTAAGTTCTATAGATGGACGCCTTTTCGAGATATCGCCATAAAGATGGACCAGGGGTGACTCTAGAATTTGTTTGTACGATATGAGTATCAAATGAAAGGTATTGATGAGTATTTTAAGAGGGCGTGGGCCTTAGTTCTATATGTGGACGCCTTTTCGAGATATCGCCATAAAGGTGGACCAGGGGCGACTCTAGAATTTGTTTGTACTATATGAGTATCAAATGAAAGGTGTTAATGAGTATTTTAAGCGGGCGTGGGCCTTAGTTCTATATGTGGACGCCTTTTCGAGATATCGCCATAAAGGTGGACCAGGGGTGACCCTAGAATTTGTTTGTACGATATGAGTATCAAATGAAATGTGTTAATGCGTATTTTAAGAGGGCGTGGGCCTTAGTTCTATATGTGGACGCCTTTTCGAGATATCGCCATAAAGGTGGACCAGGGGTGACTCTAAAATTTGTTTGTACGATATGCGTATCAAATGAAAGGTGTTAATGCGTATCTTAAGAGGGCGTGGGCCTTAGTTCTATATGTGGACGCCTTTTCGAGATATCGCCATAAAGGTGGACCAGGGGTGACTCTAGAATTTGTTTTTACGATATGAGTATCAAATGAAATGTGTTAATGATAATTTTAAAAGGGAGTGGGCCTAAGTTCTATAGGTGGACGCCTTTTCGAGATATCGCCATAAAGGTGGACCAGGGGTGACTCTAGAATTTATTTTGTACGATATGGGTATCAAATGAAAGGTATTAATGAGTATTTTAAAAGGGCGTGGGCCTAAGTTCTATAGATGGACGCCATAAAGATGGACCAGGGGAGACTCTAGAATTTGTTTGTACGATATGAGTATCAAATGAAAGGTGTTAATGAGTATTTTAAGAGGGCGTGGGCCTTAGTTCTATATGTGGACGCCTTTTCGAGATATCGCCATAAAGGTGGACCAGGGGTGACTCTAGAATTTGTTTTTACGATATGAGTATCAAATGAAATGTGTTAATGATAATTTTAAAAGGGAGTGGGCCTAAGTTCTATAGGTGGACGCCTTTTCGAGATATCGCCATAAAGGTGGACCAGGGGTGACTCTAGAATTTGTTTGTACGATATGAGTATCAAATGAAAGGATTTATGAGTATTTTAAGAGGGCGTGGGCCTTAGTTCTATATGTGGACGCCTTTTCGAGATATCGCCATAAAGGTGGACCAGGGGTGACTCTAGAATTTATTTGTACTATATGAGTATCAAATGAAAGGTGTTAATGAGTATTTTAAGCGGGCGTGGGCCTTAGTTCTATATGTGGACGCCTTTTCGAGATATCGCCATAAAGGTGGACCAGGGGTGACCCTAGAATTTGTTTGTACGATATGAGTATCAAATGAAATGTGTTAATGCGTATTTTAAGAGGGCGTGGGCCTTAGTTCTATATGTGGACGCCTTTTCGAGATATCGCCATAAAGGTGGACCAGGGGTGACCCTAGAATTTGTTTGTACGATATGAGTATCAAATGAAATGTGTTAATGCGTATTTTAAGAGGGCGTGGGCCTTAGTTCTATATGTGGACTCCTTTTCGAGATATCGCCATAGAGGTGGACCAGGGGTGACTCTAGAATTTATTTGTACTATATGAGTATCAAATGAAAGGTGTTAATGAGTATTTTAAGCGGGCGTGGGCCTTAGTTCTATATGTGGACGCCTTTTCGAGATATCGCCATAAAGGTGGACCAGGGGTGACCCTAGAATTTGTTTGTACGATATGAGTATCAAATGAAAGGTGTTAATGCGTATTTTAAGAGGGCGTGGGCCTTAGTTCTATATGTGGACGCCTTTTCGAGATATCGCCATAAAGGTGGACCAGGGGTGACTCTAGAATTTGTTTTTACGGTATGAGTATCAAATGGAATGTGTTAATGATAATTTTAAAAGGGAGTGGGCCTAAGTTCTATAGGTGGACGCCTTTTCGAGATATCGCCATAAAGATGGACCAGGGGTGATTCTAGAATTTATTTTGTACGATATGGGTATCAAATGAAAGGTATTAATGAGTATTTTAAAAGGGCGTGGGCCTAAGTTCTATAGATGGACGCCATAAAGATGGACTAGGGGAGACTCTAGAATTTGTTTGTACGATATGAGTATCAAATGAAAGGTGTTAATGAGTATTTTAAAAGAGAGTGGGCCTTAGTTCTATAGGTGGACGCCTTTTTGGAATATCGTTATAAAAGTGGACCAGGGTTGACTCTAGAATGCGTTTGTACAATATGGGTATCAAACGAAAGGTGTTAATAAGTGTTTTAAAAGGGAGTGGGCCTTAGTTCTATGGGTGGACGCCTTTTCGGGATATCGCCATAAACGTGGACCAGGGGTGACTCTAGATTGCGTTTGTACAATATGGGTATCAAATGAAAGGTGTTAATGAATATTTTAAAAGGGCGTGTGCCTTAGTTCTATAGGTGGACGCCTTTTCGAGATATCGCCATAAAGGTGGACCAGGGGTGACTCTAGAATTTGTTTGTACGATATGGGTATCAAATGAAAGGTGTTAATGAGTATTTTAAAAGGGCGTGGGCCTTAGTTCAATAGGTGGACGCCATTTCAAGATATCGCCATAAAGGTGGACCAGGGGTGACTCTAGAATTTGTTTGTACTATATGGGTATCAAATGAAAGGTGTTAATGAGTATTTTAAATGAGAGTGGGCCTTAGTTCTATAGGTGGACGCCTTTTCGGAATATCGTTATAAAAGTGGACCAGGGTTGACTCTAGAATGCGTTTGTACAATATGGGTATCAAACGAAAGGTGTTAATAAGTGTTTTAAAAGGGAGTGGGCCTTAGTTCTATGGGTGGACGCCTTTTCGGGATATCGCCATAAACGTGGACCAGGGGTGACTCTAGAATGCGTTTGTACAATATGGGTATCAAATGAAAGGTGTTAATGAATATTTTAAAAGGGCGTGTGCCTTAGTTCTATAGGTGGACGCCTTTTCGAGATATCGCCATAAAGGTGGACCAGGGGTGACTCTAGAATTTGTTTGTACGATATGGGTATCAAATGAAAGGTGTTAATGAGTATTTTAAAAGGGCGTGGGCCTTAGTTCAATAGGTGGACGCCATTTCAAGATATCGCCATAAAGGTGGACCAGGGGTGACTCTAGATGTTGTTTTTACGATACGGGTATCAAATGAAAGGTGTTAATGAGTATTTTAAAAGGGAGTGGGCCTTAGTTCTATATGTGGACGCCTTTTCGAGATATCGCCATAAAGGTGGGCCAGGGGTGACTCTAGAATTTTTTTGTACGATATGGGTATCAAATGAAAGGTGTTAATGAGTATTTTAAAAAGGAGTGGGCCTTAGTTCTATATGTGGAAGCACTTTCGAGATATCGCCATAAAGGTGGGCCAGGGGTGACTCTAGAATGTGTTTGTACGATATGGGTATCAAATGAAAGGTGTTAATGAGTATTTTAAAAGGAGTGGGCCTTAGTTCTATATGTGAAAGCGTTTTCGAGATATCGACCAAAATGTGGATCAGGGTGATCCAGAACATCATCTGTCGGGTACCGCTAATTTATTTATATATGCAATACCACGAACAGTATTCCTTCCAAGATTCCAAGGGCTTTTGATTTCGCCCTGCAAAACTTTTTCATTTTCTTCCACTTAATATGGTAGGTGTCACACCCATTTTACCAAGTTTTTTTCTAAAGTTATATTTTGCTTCAATAGACCAATACAATTACCATGTTTCATCTCTTTTTTCGTATTTGGTATATAATTATGGCATTTTTTTCATTTTTCGTAATTTTCGATATCGAAAAAGTGGGCGTGGTCATAGTCGAATTTCGGCCATTTTTTACACCAATAGAAAGTGAGTTCAGGTAAGTACGTGAACTGAGATTTTTGCTCAAGTTATCGTGTCAGCGGCCGGCGGAAGGACAGACGGTCGACTGTGTATAAAAACTGGGCGTGACTTCAACCGATTTCGCCCTTTTTCACAGAAAACAGTTATCGTCCTAGAATCTAAGCCTCTACCAAATTTCACAAGGATTGGTAAATTTTTGTTCGACTTATGGCATTAAAAGTATCCTAGACAAATTACATAAATGGAAAACGGCGGAGCGACGTCCATTTTGAAATTTTCTTTTATTTTTGTATTTTGTTGCAACATATCATTACTGGAGTTGAATGTTGACATAATTTACTTATATACTGTAAAGATATTAACTTTTCTTTTAAAATTTGAATTAAAAAAATTTTTTTTTTAAAAAGTGGGCGTGTTCGTTCTCCGATTTTGCTAATTTTTATTAAGCAGGCATATAATAACAAGAGTAACGTTCCTGCAAACTTTCATCATGATATCTTCAACGACTGCCAAATTACAGCTTGCAAAACTTCTAAATTACCTTCTTTTAAAAGTGGGCGGTGCCACGCCCATTGTCCAAGATTTTACTAGTTTTCTATTCTGCGTCATAAGTTCAACTCACCCACCAAGTTTCATCGCATAATCCGTATTTGGTAATGAATTATCGCACTTTTTCGATTTTTCGAAATTTTCGATATCGAAAAAGTGGGCGTGGTTATTGTCCGATATCGTTCATTTTAAATAGCCATCTGAGATGAGTGCCCAGGAACCTACATATCAAATTTCATCAAGATACCTCAAAATTGACTCGAGTTATCGTGTTAACGGACAGACGGACGGACGGACGGACATGGCTCAATCGAATTTTTTTTCGATACTGATGATTTTGATATATGGAAGTCTCTATCTCGATTCCTTTATACCTGTACAACCAACCGTTATCCAATCAAAGTTAATATACTCTGTGAGCTCTGCTCAACTGAGTATAAAAATAAACTCCAAAAAGAAAAAACATAGGCATTTCAAAGTGGGATTTTTCAAAATTTGCCCCTACGACCCAAAGGGGGGGGGGGGGGGGACATCAGAATTCGTTATAGAGGTATGGTTCCTTCGGCAAAGTTTCTTATTTTGATCCCTAGAATATGATTTTCACAGAGCCATGGGCGATTTTTTTGCCGCCCCACAAATCGACCTGGCCAAAAACATATACACTTAAACTTTATATGGACTGCTAAGCGTTAAACTTTATCTACACTTCTGAAATTGCTGCACAGAACATTGGTGCTACGCATTATACTCAGATGCAACTGAATGTGTGTCTATGTTTTACCTCTATACTATCTCTATGTATTAGCTCTACAAATGGCTATAGGTTATACACTATGGCCAACAGAGGTGTGTGTCTCCGCTTTTCGGTACAGCCCATTTTGTATCTAGTTACAGCAAAGGTAAAGTCATATCGTCCCGGAACATAAAAGAATTAAGAGAGAGGACCCCAATCTCAACTCCCGAGGGATGATATACTCAGGCAGATAGTTTATGATAAAAGGTACAAAGTAGAACTGGGAGACAAGTGTACGTGGGAGGAAAGCAGAATTGAGAACATTCATCAGCTAAATAGAAAAGTATGGTATACCGATGGCTCGAAGACGCCAGAGGGGATTGGATCTGGAGTCGTTGGACCCAGAGCCAAGATATCAACACCCCTGAAAGCATACTCGAGCATTTTTCAAGCGGAAGTATTCGCCATAAGCCAGTGTGCTGACCTGAACCTTCAGCGCGAATACTTCAATGAAACAATTGCCATACTCAGTGATAGTCAGGCCGCCCTCAAGACTATATCGGCGCCTGAAATAAAATTAGCACTGGTCCTTGAGTGCGTTCAAAAGCTAAATCAACTAGGAGCACACAATGAACTACTGTTGGCCTGGGTTCCTGGCCACAGGGGAGTTGAGGGTAATGAGCAGGCGGACAGCCTGGCCAGAGAGACAGCAACGAGACGACCTATTGGTACTGAGCCGTTCCTGCCAGTAGGCCCGCAGGAAATTAGAGAGCATCTATTAGTAGAGGAGAGGGAAAAGAGGGAAGAACAGTGGCGTAATATGCCAGGCCTGAGAATATCTAAGTTACTGTTAGGGGGATACAACACAACTCGATACAGGGCATTAATAGGCCTTTCGAAAGATAACCTAAGAATCCTAACAGCTATTCTTACAGGAATTTGTAGACTGAACAGTCACATGCAAAAGCTGGGTATAATATCGAGCAACACATGCCGCTTTTGTGATCGATCAGCGGAGACGGCGGACCATGTACTCCTGGAGTGTGACGCAATATCAAGACGTAGGGCTAGGTTTATGGGCTCACCATGGCCAGAGCATTCTCACATCAAATCCCTCAAGCCAGGTGAACGCTAGGGTTCATCAAAGATGTCGGATTGGATGAGGTGCTGTGAAGCAGCTGAGGTCACAATAGACCAATGGTCGCAGTGCGATCCTCAATTAATTATCTATCTATCTATCTAGTTGTTTAACCACTACGGCTATATGGGTCTACTAAACATATATCTAAGTGAGGATAAACGTTTTTTACGCGCAAATGTAGACGTATACTCGTATAAAAAACACGGCTATTAAGTGACTTATGAGCCATAAAATAGAATTAAAATTTGTGAATAAATTTTGTATGGAGAAAATATCGCAAGAAAAACAAGTAAGAACGGGACTGTCTTCAGCTGTGCCGAAGACTTCATACCTTTCATGAATGAGGCTAAACAATAATCTTATCCCGTTCGTAATCTCCGAATAATCGGATGTGTAAGATAAGAAATATATAGTGAACAGATCTACATACCTTAACGATTTTTAAGGTAAATAAAAAATAAAAAACAGGTAGGTACTTTGTGTGAGGATGCAAAGTTTCAGGTTTTTTGTGGTCTGCGTGTAAAAACTTTGACTACGAATCACGTATTTCAACAATATATGACGTAAACGTAACTATTTGATGAAATGTGATGAATTTCGAAGCTTGTAGCCGTAAAAAGGGGGCAAAAGTTAGAGTTTATATGGGGTATATAATATATATACCACTGATCTCTATGATTTTTTCAGACAACAATATATGCTATACACGTAAGCATTTGGTGAAATTTGAAGCTTCTAGCTGTTAAAAAGGGGCAGAAATTGCGCAAAGTTTCTTAACTGAACAATCGGTTGTATGAGATATATACTATTTATACCACCGATCTCAATGATTTTTTCAGACAACAATATATGCTACACACGTAAGCATTTGGTGAAATTTGAAGCTTCTAGCTGTTAAAATGGGGAAGAAATTGCGCAAAGTTTCTTATCTGAACAATCGGTTGTATGAGATATATACTATATATACAACCGATCTCTATGATTTTTTTAGAAAACAATATATGCTATATACGTAAGCAATCGGTGAAATTTGAAGCTTATAGCTGTTAAAATGGGGTAGAAATTGCGAAAAGTTTCTTATCTGAACAATCGGTTGTATGAGATATATACTATATATACAACCGATCTCTATGATTTTTTCAGACAACAATATATGCTTTACACGTAAGCATTTGGTGAAATTTGAAGCTTCTAGCTGTTAAAATGGGGAAGAAATTGCGCAAAGTTTCTTATCTGAACAATCGGTTGTATGGGATATATACTATATATACCACCGGTATCTATGGTTTTTCAGAAAACAATATATGCTATGTACGTAAGCAATCGGTGAAATTTGAAGCTTATAGCTGTTAAAATGGGGTAGAAATTGCGAAAAGTTTCTTATCTGAACAATCGGTTGTATGAGATATATACTATATATACCACCGATCTCAATGATTTTTTCAGACAACAATATATGCTATACACGTAAGCATTTGGTGAAATTTGAAGCTTCTAGCTGTTAAAAAGGGGCAGAAATTGCGCAAAGTTTCTTAACTGAACAATCGGTTGTATGAGATATATACTATATATACCACCGATCTCAATGATTTTTTCAGACAACAATATATGCTATACACGTAAGCATTTGGTGAAATTTGAAGCTTCCAGCTGTTAAAATGGGGAAGAAATTGCGCAAAGTTTCTTATCTGAACAATCGGTTGTATGAGATATATACTATATATACCACCGATCTCAATGATTTTTTCAGACAACAATATATGCTATACACGTAAGCATTTGGTGAAATTTGAAGCTTCTAGCTGTTAAAATGGGGAAGAAATTGCGCAAAGTTTCTTATCTGAACAATCGGTTGTATGGGATATATACTATATATACCACCGGTATCTATGGTTTTTCAGAAAACAATATATGCTATATACGTAAGCAATCGGTGAAATTTGAAGCTTATAGCTGTTAAAATGGGGTAGAAATTGCGAAAAGGTTTTTATCTGAACAATCGGTTGTATGAGATATATACTATATATACCACCGATCTCAATGTTTTTTTCAGACAACAATATATGCTATACACGTAAGCATTTGGTGAAATTTGAAGCGTCTAGCTGTTAAAAAGGGGCAGAAATTGCGCAAAGTTTCTTAACTGAAGAATCGGTTGTATGAGATATATACTATATATACCACCGATCTCAATGATTTTTTCAGACAACAATATATGCTATACACGTAAGCATTTGCTGAAATTTGAAGCTTCTAGCTGTTAAAATGGGGAAGAAATTGCGCAAAGTTTTTTATCTGAACAATCGGTTGTATGGGATATATACTATATATACCACCGGTATCTATGACTTTCTCAGACAACAATATATGCTATACACGTAAGCATTTAGTGAAATTTGAACATATCTAAACGATTTTTAAGATAAATATAAAATAAAAAATAGGTAGGTAATCTGTGTGAGGATGCAAAGCTTCACGTTTTTTGTGGTATGCATGTAAAAAGTATGACTACGAATCACGTATTTCAAAAATATATGACGTAGACGTAACTATTTGATGAAATTTGATGAATTTTGAAGCTTCTAGCCGTAAAAAAGGGGCAAAAATGACAGTTTATATGAAGTATATAATATATATACCACCGATCTCTATGATTTTTTCAGACAAAAATATATGCTATATACGTAAGCATTTTGTGAAATTTGAAGCTTCTGGCTGTTAAAACGGGGCAGAAATTGCGCAAAGTTTCTTATCTGAACAATCGGTTGTATGAGATATATACTATGTATACCACCGATCTCAATGATTTTTTCAGACATCAATATATGCTATACACGTAAGCATTTGGTGAAATTTGAAGCTTCTAGCTGTTAAAATGGGGCCAAAATCGTAAAAAAATATATATATACTATATATATATACTATATATACTATCATATATATATTATATATATCACCGATCTATATGATTTTTTGACACAACAATACATACTATATACGTAAGCAATCGGTGAAATTTGAAGCTTATACCTGTTAAAATGGGGTAGAAATTGCGAAAAGTTTCTTATCTGAACAATCGGTTGTATGAGATATATACTATATATACAACCGATCTCTATGATTTTTTCAGACAACAATATATGCTATATGCGTAAGCAATCGGTGAAATTTGAAGCTTATACCTGTTAAAATGGGGTAGAAATTGCGAAAAGTTTCTTATCTGAACAATCGGTTGTATGAGATATATACTATATATACAACCGATCTCTATGATTTTTTCAGAAAACAATAAATGCTATATACGTAAGAAATCGGTGAAATTTGAAGCTTATAGCTGTTAAAATGGGGTAGAAATTGCGAAAAGTTTCTTATCTGAACAATCGGTTGTATGAGATATATACTATATATACAACCGATCTCTATGATTTTTTTAGACAACAATATATGCTATATACGTAAGCAATTGGTGAAATTTGAAGCTTATTGCTGTTAAAATGGGGCAGAAATTGCGAAAAGTTTCTTATCTGAACAATCGGTTGTATGAGATATATACTATATATACAACCGATCTCTATGATTTTTTCAGAAAACAATAAATGCTATATACGTAAGAAATCGGTGAAATTTGAAGCTTATAGCTGTTAAAATGGGGTAGAAATTGCGAAAAGTTTCTTATCTGAACAATCGGGTGTATGAGATATATACTATATATACAACCGATCTCTATGATTTTTTCAGACAACAATATATGCTATATACGTAAGTATTCGGTGAAATTTGAAGCTTCTAGCTGTTAAAATGGGGCTCAAATTTGCGAAAATATATATATATATGTACTATATATACCACCATATATATACTATATATACCACCATATATATACTATATATACCACCGATCTTTATGATTTTTTCAGACAACAATATAGGCTATATACATACGTAAGCATTCGTTGAAATTTGAAGCCTCTAGCTCTTAAAATAGGGCAGTAATTACGAAAAGTTCCTTATCTGAACAATCGGTTGTGGGGGATATATACTAAATATACGACCGATCTCATCAATTTTTTCAGGCAACAATATGTGCAATATACGAAAGTATATGGTGAAGTGTGAAGCTTCAATCCGTTAAATTGGGTAAGATATTACAAAAATCCTCTTTTTCTGAAAAATCGGTTGTATGGAGGATATATGTGGTCCGATCCGGTCGGTTCCGACAAATGTCTAATCGGACACCCAAATACACCCGCTCACCAAATTTTATCAAGATATCTCAAAAATTGAGGGACTAGTTTGCATACAAACAGACAGACCGACATGGCTAAATCAACTCAGCTCTTCAACCTGATTATTTCGGTATACTTAATGGTGGGTCTATCTATTTTCCTTTAAGGACTTACAATTTTCGGTTTCGTGACGAAATTAATATACTATTTCATTTTCATGAAAGGTATAAATATCGTTCACAGAACAATAGAGGGACTCATTTAACCCTATAAATGCCTTATAAAGTGTGTAAACGTATAAATTTGTCTAGTGCGTAAACGAACTGTCAAATTTTGTATGAAAAATCATTTACACAATTTGTACAAACATAATTGCCGTCCTTTTCATTAGAAATCTCCGACATCAGCAAGTCATTTACAAGAATTTCTTAGTAAAGATGTTTTAGTTTTGCTTTTTTACTTAATCTTGGCATTTTTTAATTTGTATAACAATCAAACATTAGGAGGACTCATGAAAGCATATAAACTTATAAGGTGTAAAATTATATCCATTTACACACGCTGTTATGTGAACGCACGTAGTAATATTCTTGATAAATTGAATTGTTTATCAGCTGTATTATTGCCAAAAAACAATTTTTGATTGTTATACAAATTAAAAAATACCAAGATTAAGTAAAAAATCAAAACTAAAACGTCTTTACTAAGATATACTTGTAAATGACTTGCTGATGTTGGAGACGAATGGATGAAAATGCCTGCTGTAATGTCTGCAAGGTTGCCTTCCTTTGAGTTTACCTCGTTTACACAATGAAATGTGCGCGTAAATTTACACAAATTGTGTAATTGATTTTGCATACAAAATTTGACAGCTCGTTTACGCACTAGATAAATTTATACGTTTACACACTTTATAAGGCATTTATAAGGTTACATGAGTCCCCCTATTGTTTTGGCAATGATACAGCTGATTGACAATTAAGTTTATCAAGAATATTACTAGGTGCGTTCATATAACAGCGTGTGTAAATATAAATTTATATGCTTTAATAAGTCCCCCTAATATCTCGAATCAAAAGGAGCTTTTTGAAAATTAAAGCATATTTTCAGGGAATTTACTTACACTAACAATATGATGTTTTGTAAAAAGAAGAAGCATTCCTGACGAGAAAGTGAATATAGAACTTGATAATGAAGAACTTTCAGTTACAGATATTTTGAAAACCCGATCCTGATAAAAAAAGTTCTTATAACGGATTTAGATTCAACGGAACGAACTGTGAAATATCATTTTCTTACTTACCGAACTTTTGTTACACCTCTCATAACCACATGATACGAGTACAAACATACTCAAAAAGATAACTCGGTTAATGTTTTGGCGCCAATCGATTATTTTATGTTTAGTATACTAGCTTCAATAAAAAGCACGAAGTGATTCAAATTATTATACCGGCTTTTTTTATATAACGTGTATATAAACAATAACTAGTGACGATTAGCTATTCTTATAAAAGCTTAACTTTTTTTATCTTAATCTAAATCTAAATCTTTATGATCACATGTTGTTATGTTAAATACTACACCACTATGTTATTAATCGATACACCACAAAGTCGGATTAGAGGGCTTAAAGAAAAACCTTCAGTGATGTTACATTGACATTGACTTTGACCGAAAAACGCGAAGTCGAAAAATCATAATAACGCAAAAAAAAAAAAACAAGTAAATGACATTCATTTAGCCATGGTAATCATGTTAATTTGGCCGAAGAGACAACGTTTATTAAATTAATTAAGAAATGCTATTTACATACATATGCACATATATACTTTTACGATAATATTAAGTTAAGTTAGTTTAGTATGAATTAAAAATTAATGTAAATTTGTATGCATGTTAGTATGTTTTTGTTGGTTTTATTATTTTTTTCAATGTGAATTTATGTTACTGCGCTTGACTTGTTGACTGTTTGCATATTGAGCTAGTCTGCAGACAGAAACAAACTCAGCTAATGAAATCACTAAACGACCGACTGCCTTCTTTCAACGCATTCAACATGGCATGCCTTACAAATGGTTTAAACAAATAAATACGACAAAAAACGATCAAGACAAAAAACACAATTAAAAATAAAAAAATAAATGTAAGGCGCGATAACCTCCGAAGAGATCTAAGGCCGAGCTTCTTTTCCAATTTGCGTCGTGCTCCTCTTGCTTTTCCCTACAAATTGGCCGGACGGGACCTACATGTTTTATGCCGACTCCGAACGGCATCTGCAAGGCAGATGAGTTTTCACTGAGAGCTTTTCATGGCAGAAATACACCCGGAGCGCTTGCCAAACACTGCCGAGGGGCGACCCCGTTAGAAAAATTTTCTTCTAATTGAAAAACCTTATTTCTAAAATTTTGATGTTGCTTTGCCCGGGGTGTGAACCCAGGGCATACGGTGTGGTAGGCGGAGCACGCTACCATCACACCACGGTGGCCGCCAAAAAACACAATTAACAACACCTTAATGTCAACGAACTCCAAAACCAAAACAAAATGCAATTTGCTGTAAAACCAAACTAAAATATCATGGAATTTACATAAATAATTTACAGACGTGCATGATAATGCGTGGTGGTAACAAAAAAAGCCGGTAAATGACCTGGGGAAGCCGGAAGCCGTTTGCGTCAGCATTACTAACCAAGAATAAATAACAGATTAAATAAATGTAAAAAATAAAGCAATAGAAAAGAAAGAAATACATAAATTTGGATAAGCTGAGTTTTGAAGTTGCAATGAAGGGATTTCTGGTATTTGATTGCTAGGTTTACTATTTTCAATACTCTCCGTCGGCATCTCCTTCCTACACCGTCTAAGACTCCGGGCCATGCATCAGGGCCGGTATGATGAGCGTCTTAACCTTTGAAAAATCTTCCGGAAATCCAGGTGAGTCGCGACTAAAATACTTTCGTCTAGTTCTGGCAAAAGCTGAGCAATCAAGCATAAAGTGACACGATGCTTCCACCTCATCATCCTCCTTACAGCTGCAGCAGTATGGGATTTCCAGTATATTGAGACGTACCGCATGGATTCCCAGTGCCCTTTCAAAACCCCAATGACCATTGATAGATGATTCTTAGTCAACCCAATCATTTCGCCAGACTTCCTGCCATCCACTTCCGGCCAGAGTGTTCTTGCTACTCTACAAGAGGTGGTATCCATCCAACGCTTGCTGAGCTGACCCGAGGCCCATTTATGCAGAGGCAGACCGCAGGTGACCAGCGGAATCTCTAAAGCCTTACAGCCATCTTCATCCGGTTCAATTGTACCGATGCGGGCTAAGAGATTCGTTTGACAGTTGTCCGGAATATTAACTAGGCACGTGCCCAGATAATCTTAACATAAAATAGTTCGATGCAAACGCAAGCGAGGACAGGCACTCCCACACCAGCCTCGATCGCACTATAGTTGAACTAAAGGCTTTGAGTAGACGTAGACGTTAAATTCTCGTACCATTGTAGCACTGGATAGCATTTTATAAACATAAAAATAAATGTAAGGCGCGATAACCTCCGAAGAGATTTTAGGTCAAGCTTCTCTTTCAATTTGCGTCGTGAACCTTTTAATTTTTCCTACAAATTGGCGAGATGGTACCTACTTGTTTTATGCCGACTCCGAACGGCATCTGCAAGACAGATTAGCTTTCACCGAGAAATTTTTCATGACAGAAATACATTCGGAGTGCTTGCCAAACACTGCCGAGGGGCGACACCGCTTAGAACACTTTTCTTCAGCGCAGAGGGTATGCTGTCAAAGATTTTACACAAAAAACCAATTCAACAAAGCTCTGATCCTAAATTGATTCAGATAGATATCAGGATCACCACGTTGTTGTTGCATTTGCATGTTAAATTTTTATCAGTATCTGGATCAGGTTTCATTGGAACACAGCTAATATGTATCACATGTAGTCGTGTTAATAACAGGCATTGTAGATAGTAATGATGTTAGTTTTGCTCTTTAGATTATGTCTTGACTAATTTCGATCATAAGATCATTTTAAAATCATATAGAAATAATTTTTGTCCAGTGTGGGGTCTTCTTACACTCATTATCTGAACAATTTTGAACCATTTCAGCATTGTTTTTGCGATCGCTTGGCCAACATTGTTTGGATTACTTCGGCACTTTTTCGGTATAGCGTTCGAAATCACTCTGGCATAATATCTGGATTAGTTCGGCACCATTTGGGATTTTTGCAAGTTCCGTCCGATACGTTTTCGGTAGGATTTAGTTAAAGGCATGCAAACCATAAAAATTCCTTATATTGGTGTATCGTAAGGACTGCTCGCCTGCGATTTTTTCCTACAAACAATTGATAAACTGTTATCCGATTTACGTGATCTTTTTTAAAACTTTATACTTCCTTGATTGGCTTTGGTTTGGACATAAATCAAAACTGGTAGGCTTTAATAATAGGGCATAATTTACATAACTCAATGCGAGTTTAAGTTTCCCACTTGATGTAACACGTTTTAATATGTTGGACTTGTTCTACAGGAAGAATAATAGGTTTTCATCTTAATGTTATGTATGTACGTATGTAGGTAACTTAGAATAAGCGAAAATATTAAAACCAGTTAGGGTGGAAACATGCCAAATTTCATGTATTCAAATACTCATTCAAATAAGTTTGTATGTAAGCGTATAGAAATTTAAAATTGGCTAAAATTTTTAATTCCTTGTTCCTATATAAATCCGCAATATATATAATATATGTAGTTGTGTATGTATGTAAAGCTTGATAGCGGGCGCTTAAGAAGCTTTACAACAAGTTAAAATGTATAGGAACAAACATAGATACGGAACCTTTTACGTGTGAACAACCAAGAATCTTCTGTTGAATTTATTAAAGTTTGCCTAAGTAAGTATTTTAGACTAATCAATAAATAACTATTTTGTGCGTAAAAGCGTTGATGAAAACCTGTACAAAAAACATCATGCCCTTGAAATTCAGCAATCAAATTTGAATGGCGAAACTTCCTGTGTCATTTAGGAATTGTGTTTGGTATGTAATAAGTTTAGCATTCTTGTTTGCCATATTCTATGTAGAAGCTACTTTTATTAATTAATCTGATAAAAAATATGTTAAGATATTTCTTTGCAATCATTTCATCATCTAATCGCTTCCTTATTTTTATACCCAGCTGTACTTGTACACAGGGTATTATAACTTTGATTGGATAACGGTTGGTTATACAGGTATAAAGGAATCCGCGCGTCCGTCTGTCCGTCTGTCCGTTAACACGATAACTTGAGTAAATATTGAGGTAACTTCACCAAATTTGGTACACGAGCTTATTAGAATAGATTGGTATTGAAAATGAGCGAAATCGGATGATATCCACGCCCACTTTTTTATATTGTCACGGATATTAGCATCACTAAGTTATCCCATCACTAAGGCGATGCTAGGGCCACGATAAGCAGTATTTACGTCAATAATCAAATCATGTATACACATATATAAGGCAGCCGAAATAAGTCACACACAGATGCATTTACTTATACGCCTATGTATGCGCGAGAGACTGTAAACTACAAACATTCACATCAATAATTCAGTCATTATGTATCTACATAAACGAATAAATAATTGCGTCTACACATATGTACGTATACGAGCAGCGGAGCGGCAATGCACAAACACATGCATATATCTTATCTGAGTTGTCACAAGAGAGAGCAATAATTTGTGCACGTAGTTGTGGCTGGCGATTTTGTAGCCGAAAATAACTAGTAAGTTCTGGAAATCGAAGAGCCTAGAAGTATGCAGCGTAAACTAAAAAAGCGGGGCAGGCGAGTAAGAAGTAATTCAGTTTGAGTTGAGCTATCAATCAGTTTGATTAAGCACGCGATCTGGCGGCCAATAGTAGAGTTTCATTTGAGTTATCAATCAGTTTGGTTATTAAGCCAGCGAGTAGCAAAGTATAAGTGTTATTGTGAAGTACTTTAATAAAGGCCATTTTTCCATTATTCAATATTGGAGTTATTTATTCAACAGTTTAGTGATTCGAACTTAGCAAAAGGGCAAATAAGAGGATTTGCAGTAAATTCGTTACAATTGGTGTCAGAAGAGGAATTGTTGAATAAATTCCAGAAGACAACAAGGACATGGCAAAGTTCAGTGAATTGAAGATACAGCAACTAAAGAAGGAGTTGGAGAGCCGTGGATTGAATACAAGCGGCGTTAAACTGGAACTTCAGGCACGGCTACGAGAGGCAATGGAAGCAGAAGGAATTGATGTGGAAGAGTATGACTTTCATCTTGATGGCGAGGAAATAACAAAAATGGAAGAAACACCGCAGACAATGACGAACACAGACCTGAACATGATATTGGCTGCAGTATCGGCACAAATGTCCGAAATGTCATCACAAATATCCACCAACATGTCATCTCAACTGGAATCGCAAAAGACAGATATTACATCCAAGATGGAAACTCAGCTAGAATCGCAGAAGAACCGTATAACAGCGAAGATTGAAGCACAAGAAACACGTATTTCAGAAATGTCGACACAAATTTCTTCACAACTGGAATCGCAGGAAACCCGTATAACATCAAAGATGGAAGAACAAGAGGAGCGCTTATCATTGCAGGTGGCACAAATGTCTTCACAGTTAGAAGCACAGGAAGCAAGGGTAACATCAAAGCTGGAAGCACAGGATGCAAAAATCGCTCAATTTCAGGCAGAAGTCGATGATTTGAAGGGTCGTATGGAGCAGTTACAATTAAATCGTCCAGCAGTTTCAGCGAGTAATCCAAAGGTAAAAACACCATCCTTTGACGGTTCTGTTCCTTTCCAGGTCTTTAAGCTAAAGTTTGAGAAGACCGCAGCAGTGAACAACTGGAATGCGGAAGATAAAGTTGCTGCACTGTTCGTGGCATTGAAAGGGCCTGCAGCGGAAATCTTGCAGACGATTCCAGAGTACGAACGGAACAGTTATGAAACATTGATGGCTGCTGTAGAACGACGATACTGAAGCGAACACAGAAAACAGATATTTCAAATAGAATTGCAAAACCGCTACCAAAAAGCTAACGAGACTTTGCAGGAGTTTGCTTCGGACATTGAAAGGTTGGCTCATCTTGCAAATGCGGATGCACCTGTGGAATACACGGAAATAGTGAAGATTCAGAGCTTTATAAATGGCATAAGGGACGTCGAAACGAAGCGAGCCACATACGCGAACCCAAAGCAAACATTTTCTGAAACGGTATCCCATGCATTGACTCAGGAAACGGCGTCATTATTGAGTAAACCGGCATACAAAGCTCATCGTGTGGAAGTAGAAAGGCCAGAGTGGGTAGATACAATTTTGGAAGCTCTGAAGGGATCACAACAGAAAAATGCCGGAGTTATGAAATGTTTCAATTGCGGTAACCCAGGTCACACTGCACGTCATTGCAGTAGCAATTCCAATAGTTCCAACAATGTGGGTGGCCGTAAACGCAGAGCTGAAGGGGACGAGCAAATCTCCAAATCCACTCAATCGTTAAACTAAAGCGAGTCAGCAGCAAGGGGCGACAGCTGGCTCCCTCAATTGAATGCCCCATAATCTCTATCTCGCAAATTGGAAGAAGGTCAAGCAATCTTACCGTCGGAGGACATGTGAATGGAAAGGAACGTTTACTGACTGTAGATACGGGTGCATCCCATTCCATCATTCGATCAGATTTAGTCAACAAGAAGATAAGACCATTGCATGGAGCAATATTGCGTACAGCTACTGGAGAAGACACCCAGGTAATTGGAGAAGTAGAATGTGAAGTAGCAATTGGGAAAGTCACGGTACTACACAATTTTATAGTGGCAGGTATTGTTGATGAAATCATAATTGGAGTGGACTTCTTAATCAACCAAGGCATCAAAATCGATATGCAAAGCAAGACGATGCGATATAGGAACATGGATGTGCCACTTAATTTCGGCTACGAGAGAGGCTACAGCAGTAAACGAGTGCTGGTGGAAGAGAGTCAGCAAATACCACCAAAATCAGAAGCAGTCATATGGGCAAAGGTTGATGGAGATTGTGGGACAAACAAATTGTGGGTTGTCGAAGCAGCAAATAAATCAGCACTGAACATACTTGTAGGAAAAATCCTGGCTATGGCAAAACAAGATGGACGTATTCCGGTAAGAGTACTCAATGAGTGCAAGTCACCATTCAATTTGACCAAAGGAGCTATTTTGGGAAGATGCCAAGAGGCCGAAGTAGTTATTAACTGTGAACAGCTCCAGGAACACGTTTCATCTAGTAATACTGATCTTTCAAATGATATCACGGCATGGACGCATGGGCTAAAGGAAGCCCATCAGAGTAAGGCAAAACAACTGCTCATAAAATACGTGAACATATTTGACCAGGATGGTTCCAAACCAGGCCGCACCAATGTTGTGAAACATCAAATTGACACCGGAGATGCGAGGCCGATCCGTCAAGCTCCACGTAGTGTTCCACTGGCGAAGCGGGAAGTTGTGAGTCAAATCATACAAGAAATGAGTGACAGCGGCGTCATCGAACCATCAACTAGTCCATGGAGCTCACCGGTAGTACTTGTAAAGAAGAAGGATGGAAAAATGAGGTTTTGCGTGGACTACCGAAAGTTGAATGACGTTACGAAAAGGATAGCTACCCATTGCCAAGAATTGACGACACTCTGGACTCGCTATCTGGTACGAAATGGTTTTCCACACTGGACTTGAAAAGCGGCTACTGGCAAGTTGAGGTGAAGGAGGAAGATAAAGAGAAAACAGCCTTCAGTGTCGGTGATGGTCTTTGGCAATTTACAGTGATGCCTTTTGGACTTTGTAATGCACCAGCTACTTTTGAGAGACTCATGGACCAGGTACTGAAAGAACTACATTGGAAAACATGCTTGGTGTACCTGTACGACATCATCGTATTGGGCAAGAGTTTTAATGAACATCTTAAAAACTTGGAGGAAGTTTTCCAGAGAATAGCTGGCGCTGGTCTGAAGTTAAGTCCCAAAAAGTGTACGCAGTTTAAAAAGGAAGTAAATTATTTGCGCCACAAGGTAACGACAGAAGGTGTCTGTACAGCAAATGAAAAGATAGAGGCAGTAAAGGATTGGCCAAGACCACAGAATCTGCATGAATTGAGAAGTTTCCTTGGGCTGTGCACATATTACCGCCGATTTGTACCAAATTTTGCCAGCTTAGCCCATAGTCTCCACGAGCTAACAAGGAAAAATAAAGCTTTTGAATGGAAGAAGGAGCAAGAAGTAGCTTTCCAAACATTGAAAGAGCGGTTATGCACTGCGCCAATGTTGGCATACCCGATTCCAGGAGCAACGTTTATTCTAGATACAGATGCGAGCGGATATGCTATAGGAGGCGCTTTATCACAACTGGTCGATGGACAAGAGAATGTAGTTGCATATTACAGCCGTTCAATTGGAAAACCAGAGAAGAATTATTGCGTTACACGGAGAGAGCTGTTGGCATTGGTAGAGTGCATTAAACATTTTCACAAATACCTCTACGGCCAACGATTCCGTGCCAGGACAGATCACGCAGCGTTGAAATGGCTTCTGCAGTTCCGTAATCTGGAAGGACAATTGGCACGGTGGATCGAGCGACTACAAAGCTACGACTTTTCCATTGAGCATCAAAAAGGTAGTACCCATGGAAATGCTGATGCAGTGTCACGAAGACCATGTAGTTTGGAATGCAAGCACTGTTCAAAAGCCGAGGCTAAAGAAGACATTATAGATGTCCGGCTAATGAATATAACATGTACAGATGAATGGGACAAGGAACAGCTAAGAAAGTGCCAGCTAGAAGATGCAGATCTGTCACGTGTTATGCAAGGGCTCGAACGAAATGAAAGACCAAACAGAGAAGAGATGTCAGCAGAGAGTCCCATTGCGAAGTCATATTGGGCACAGTGGAACAGTTTAGAATTGATATCCGGTTGCCTTCATCGAGTATGGGAGAGTGAGGATGGTAAATACAAGAATAAACTGATCGTTGTTCCCAGAAAGAGGATTCCTGACGTGCTTAGCGAGCTGCATAATGGTCCAAGCGGAGGTCATCTTGGAATCACGAAGACGCTCGAGAAGATTAAACAGAGATTCTATTGGGTTGGTTGCCGTCAGTCGGTCACTGAGCGGATTGCGAACTGCTAGGTTAGCAGCAGAGCGAAAGGGCCCAGAACACGAAGTCATGGCCAGATGAAGCAATATAACTCAGGTGCGCCATTTGAAAGGATCGCCATGGATGTCGCAGGTCCATTTCCTACTAGCAACCGCGGAAACAAATACGTACTGGTGGTTATGGATTATTTCAGTAAATGGCCAGAGGTATACCCAGTCCCAAACCAAGAAGCAGAAACAGTAGCAGAAGTGGTTAAAAACGAATGGGTTGCAAGGTATGGTGTACCAATGGAGTTACATTCTGACCAAGGCAGGAATTTCGAATCAGCTGTGTTCCAGGAAATGTGTAAGTCATTGGGCATTCGAAAAACACGGACAACTGCATTGCATCCTCAATCCGATGGTATGGTAGAACGATTCAATAGAACATTGGAGGAGCACTTAAGGAAAGTAGTAGACAACTACCATAAAGAATGGGATACCCGCATACCATTATTCTTGGTGGCTTACCGATCAGCAGTGCATGAGACAACGGGCCAAACCCCTGCAAAAGTAATTTTTGGCAATGACCTTAGACTGCCAGCTGATTTGAAGTTTGGGATAGATGCCAATGCGGAGAGAAATGTCAGGAAATCCATTAGTGAATTGGAAGAAGAGCTAAGAGAAATACATGATCTGATAAGGCAACGAACAAAGATTATGAGTGATAAGATGAAAGCCAGATATGATAAAGCAATTAATACAGAAGGTTTCCAGGAAGGAGATTTGGTGCTGTTATACAACCCACAACGTAAAAAAGGTTTGTCCCCGAAATTGCAATGTAATTGGGAAGGCCCATACAAAGTTGTAAAACGGATCAACGATGTAGTGTACCGCATACAAACGATCGGTAAACCACGAACCAAAATGAAAGTGGTCCATTTGGAAAGGCTGGCAACGTTTAGATCGAGAGATTTGTCTGACCGGGACGATCAGACATAGGTGGAGGGCAGTGTCACGGATATTAGCATCACTAAGTTATCCCATCACTAAGGCGATGCTAGGGCCACGATAAGCAGTATTTACGTCAATAATCAAATCATGTATACACATATATAAGGCGGCCGAAATAAGTCACACACAGATGCATTTACTTATACGCCTATGTATGCGCGAGAGACTGTAAACTACAAACATTCACATCAATAATTCAGTCTTTATGTATATACATAAACGAATAAATAATTGCGTCTACACATATGTACGTATACGAGCAGCGGAGCGGCAATGCACAAACACATGCATATATCTTATCTGAGTTGTCACAAGAGAGAGCAATAATTTGTGCACGTAGTTGTGGCTGGCGATTTTGTAGCCGAAAATAATTAGTAAGTTCTGGAAATCGAAGAGCTTAGAAGTATGCAGCGTAAACTATAAAAGCGGGGCAGGCGAGTAAGAAGTAATTCAGTTTGAGTTGAGCTATCAATCAGTTTGATTAAGCACGCGATCTGGCGGCCAATAGTAGAGTTTCATTTGAGTTATCAATCAGTTTGGTTATTAAGCCAGCGAGTAGCAAAGTATAAGTGTTATTGTGAAGTACTTTAATAAAGGCCATTTTTCCATTATTCAATACTGGAGTTATTTATTCAACAGTTTAGTGATTCGAACTTAGCAAAAGGGCAAATAAGAGGATTTGCAGTAAATTCGTTACAATATACACAACATTTTGGAAAACACGAAAACCTGATTATTTAGTAAATAATACACCGAGAATGTTGAAATTTGACATGTGGACTGATATTGAGACCCTTGATAAAAATTTGAAAATGATGGGCGTGGCACCGCCCACCTGTGATAAAATCAATTTTACAAATATTATTTATCATAAATCAAAAATCGTTAAACCAATCGTAACAAATTTCGGCAGAGAGGTTGCCTTTACTATAGGGGAATGCTTTGAGGAAAAATTAACGAAATCGGTTAAGGACCACGCCCATTTTTATATAAAAGATTTCGCGAATGAATAAAATATGCTATATCTTTGCAAAAAATAGCTTTATATCAATGGTATTTCATTTCCCATTTATAACAATAAATAGGAAAAACATCAAATTAAAAAAAAAAAAAAAATGGGCGTGGCACCACGCCTTTTATGACTAAGAAATTTTCTATGTTTCGGGAGCCATAACTTGAAGAAAAATTAGTTCGGAATAGAACCATATGTATAAGTAATATTGCGCAGCCTTGTAACACTATTAAGCACACAAAACAACAACAGCACTTCAAGTGTACAGCTGGGTATGCAATGTTCGGTTTCACCCGAACTTAGACTTCCTTACTTATAATTACAAAAGATTATTTCTGTTGAGAAAGTAATCATAACGGTCATGTGCAATCGTAAATCCGCCCTACACTGTGCGTAGACTTTTTATGAAGATCGTGGTTTTGCCCGGCGGCCTGTGCACTGATTTGCCAATACGTGGGCCCGATTCACAGAAAATTTACTTGTGTTCCTGCTAGCAGCCCACACTCTTGCAGAGTTAACATCAGGCCACAAATGCACAAGATAGTCATATGAACTAGAACAGAACAGGAGCTAGCTCGCAAATGTATGCACCCAGCTTCAAGTGCTTCCTTTAAAAAGTCATGCTCGGTGAACCTTTCCAGGCATTGTCGTCTTGCCTCAACTATGTCCGCCCCTGTGCGTATTATCCCCACATGACGCAAAGGTCCTATTCAACTGTGATGTGATAAAAAAATCAATTCCTATGGGCAAGCCTCGTAACTGCTAGTTTCCTTAACCAGTAGAAAACTTGAATGAAAGATTCTTGAGCATATGTATTGAGTGAAGCTTTTTTGTAATAACAATTCGGTGGACGGACAATTTCTGTGGCCGCCGATAAGGACACGATTTATGATAAAATTCATGTCATTCGAGCGCTGTTATCTGCTTTACATTAAGATAAGGTTTTCCGACTGAGCGCCAAAATGGAAAAGTGTCCATTTTATCAGTGTGCTGGTAATGGCAAGTATGCTGCCCCATTGTAGGGTCTCCTTGCAAGGCCACGTGCAACCTGATTAAAAAAAGAGGACGGTTTTAACTGTTTTCATAAATTGAAAAGCAATGAGGGCAATATCCGCTTAATTAATATAAAAATACAACATTGATTAATTATTCGCACTTCTATAAACAGAACAAAGCAAATGCCAGTTTCTTTAAAACCGCCAAGAACAAAAACATACATAGATTCGACACATGATAACATACAAATCATGTACTGTGCAAAGAATAAACTATGGAAGGAAGGCAAATGGGATGAGTTTACAAGAACTAAAGCATGGCGTGGCTGAATGCGTTTGTAACAGTTCAACCATAGCAGGAGTTCCGGCTCGAACCCCACTCCCGGGAGAAAATGATTTGAAGTGATTTACAAGGTATAATCGAAACAGCTGTCCTGCCCTGTCCATCCTGATTTCACGTTGTTTAAGATTTTCCTAAATTTTAAATTAAAAAAAGTAAATAAGCAATAATAATAGTTCAACAAAACCGACGATAACAGCGGAGAAAGAAGAAGAGCTGAAACCAAAATAACAATAAACACACATTATATTGGTAAATGGTTTGAATGGCTTTCTTTCGTCTCATTTAAGCACTTCTGCAAACATTAATAAAACACAATTCACTTAATTGGCGGAAAACCATTTAAACGTGATTGGGCGTCTTACGAGACGCGCCAGTTGCTTCTTCGTTGGGTTAACTAGAGCCAATTGGTCACACCGAGAGAATTTAAATCGTTTTCCACTTGGTTCTTCCAGCGGCCCTCTTCCTCCGCTTCCATAGGCAGGTTTCGATAAGAACACCTTTTTAGCTGAAGCATCATCTTTCATTTGCTTACCATGACTTCGCCAGCATGTTTTAGTTCGGTGGATTATGGGTTTGGCATGAAGCTCTACAGCTCATCATTAAACCTTCTTCGGTACTTGCCGTCAGCGACGCGTAGAGATCCGTAAATCTTTCAAGAAACTTTTCTCTCGAACACTCCCAGGGCCTATCTGACCCTATCTGATGTAGTCATGAAACATTATTCTGCACCGTAGAGCAGGAAGGCTACGATAGCATGACTTTCGTTTGACGAGAGTGAACTTCACTTTTTAATTGCATACCTGCATACCTAGTCCAAGGTAGCTTTTATTGCCAATAGTGATTCTTTGCAAGATTTCAAAGCTGATGTTGTTTGTGTTAATGCTGGTTTCCAACTAAACGAAGTCTTTTACTATTTCGAAATTATGGCTGCCAACAGTGGCGTGGTAGCAAAGGTGCAAATGCGCCGACTCTTGGCTTGATGACAGAAGGTCCTTCGCTTTGTTCTCATTCACCATCAAACCCATATTTTTCGCTTCTTTCTCTAGTTTATAGTAAGCAGAATGATGATACCAATGTCATCAGCATACGCCAGTAATTGGCTTTTATAGAACATTGTTCCAAAGCGGTTAAGTTCAGCTAGTATACTCTTCTCCAGCATCAAATTAAAGAAAAAACACGATAAGTGGTCACCCTGTCTGAAACCTGGTTTAGTTTCGAGCGGCTCAGAGGGGTCATTCGAAATTCTGACTGAGCTGATGATGTAGCTCAACGTAATTTTGCATAGCCATTTAAGTTTTAGGGGGAAACCAAATTCAGATATAGCGGCATATAGGCAGCTCCTTTCCGTTCTGTCGAAGGAGGCTTTAAAAACGGCGAGCGGTGATGTGTGTAAATTATGTTTTCGCAAGTTTCTTTTCAAGATTGGGCATTAGGGTGGAGTGATACCCTATGGATTTTTTTTTTTTTTGTAATAGCCTAGTAATGAAAAGTTGTCTTTATAAGAGTGAACCAAAACCACCAAATATTATTTTCGTAGGATGGCGTTTTGAAGTGCCCCCAGCCCCAAGAAGTTGAGCAAAATAATCGCGATTTTATGAAGTTCATTATTTACATATTTATTTTATTTCTTTTTTAATATACATAACTTTAGTAAAATTACATATTATAACTAAAAACGGCAAATTTTAAATGGTGTTTTACAGTTTTTTGTTGATAATAGTATGTTTCTAATCAAGTGTATAAGTAAGAGTTTTACAGGCACATGGTAGGCCATGAAAATCAGTAGGCTTTGAAATCAATGAGCACAATAACAACAAGCGAAAGTAAATAAATAACAAAAAAAAAAAAAATTTGTACCTACCGTATTTTTCAAAGTTTAGTTGCGTTGGGGCACCTCTAAACATACGATGAGTGAAATAAAAAATTTTCAACCTTATTTCTGGTCTAGAAAGGCAACTTTCTGGAGGTCAGCCAAAAGCGATTTCGAAACAAATAAATTCACTCCACTTTATTGGGCATATAGTAAAAATCTGGTCGATGTGGTTTTACCAGGTCTGAAGCCGCACTTATAAGGTCCAATCAGCCGACTCACAGCGCGCTTCAATCTTTCGCACAATACGCGATACTTAGAAGGCTGATGACGCAATAGTTGGCGCAGTTTGCAGGATTCTCCTTATTGTGGACTGGGAAATGAACACCTAATTTCCAATCGTCGGACATGTAGGTACTCGTTCAACCATATTATGCATGGAAGATGCTGAAGTACAAACTCCTCGACGTAGTATTTGAATAGCTCCGCAAGTAACTAATCCATCAGCGCCGGGCGTCTGGTTGCTTTTTAATCTGCTTATGGCAACTTTTAAATCACAATTGTCATCTGAAATATCTTATAGACACGGATGAAGTTAGTTTTTCCTCATTGGGACTGTCACAATATATGAGATGGCTCAAATCCTAGCCGGTCAAACATTTTGGCATGCCTATCGTAAATGGCCACTGAAACCGACATACCCGAAGGCTGAAGGTAAAGGATTGGTTATATTCGGATCCTTGGTATTAAAATTACAATAACAGCATAGTTCCCATGGTGTTCTCAATTAAAGTCCATTATAATTATCAAGGAATGACTGCGGTGGTTTGCCACGAGATGAGAATAGTCGGCTAGAATGTCAACCATCATATTATTAAGAATTAATAATCCTGTTGTCCAGGTTGTCGATTCTTACAATGTTGCATTGCCTTTAAGTGAATACGATAGAAGAGGCAAGGCATGAAATGAATGGGGCCATGCAAGTTTAGTGACCCTGTAGAGAGTAAAAACCGCCACAGTTATATTGATGGATGTATGATGGGAATCATATGCTCTGTGCTCACTGTGCTCTTCAAAATATATGTAATCCAAGGATATACGAAGCTAGGCTACTTATACGCCAGAGTGTGTATGAAAATTTGTAGTACCCGGTACAAAACGTTCGCAACGGCTCGGTTAGAAAGAACTCTGCTTGTAGAGCAATGTTTGGTACGAAGTTGGTACTACGAACGCGAAAGCAGTACGGTGGCAAAACGATATGCAAACGGACGTGCAGAAGACAAATTTGACATTACAACCAAAGACGATGGAATCTATTTTGGAACACCCTTCTTTAAAGAAGTAGAAAATATCCATGTTCCGCTTCAAAACAATAAGGTGCTGTGAAACGACAGATCATTAGCTGAGCCTTACAAATATTAAGGTAAAGCATTGAAAAAAATCATGCACAAAATGTGCCAATAATTCGAAGTTCAGTCTCATTAATTGCACGCGGAAGGTTCTATTAGCTAGCACCAACTTGAAAGTATAAAAACCAGCTACCAGTATCATCTTATATCTGAATTTTCTTTTTTTCCAAAACCTAGACGACTGTACCAATTTGTTATTGTATAAAATAGGACGATAGTGCGAAAATGTAATTCAATTTTCCGCTCTTCTATTAAGTTTGAAATTTGGCCATTTAGGTGGTTTTGCAAAGAAGAATTTTTGAACTAGAGCCAGGTGTGTTCAATTGAATGTATAAATAGCTTACGAACCGTAAATTTTTATGCACGTAACTCACAGTCAGAATCTGTAAAATTGAATATCTAAATCAACGTGGAAGTAATTAAGAATTCATAATTATACTTCGGTAAATGGACAAAAATGGATATCAATGAATTGCAAAGACAAACAAGACAAAATTTAAAATATTCTAGATAAGTACACTTGTGCTGCCATAGAAAGCATTTTGTATGTGAATGAAATTATGCACATTTGTATAGGATATTATGTATATGAATGTTCTAAATACTTTTATGTACATATATACAACTTTAGAATTTGTAAACGGTTTTATTTAGCTTGACTTGAGAGGCAAGGCTGGCTGGCACAAATCTTGTAATTGAAATTTAAGTAACTTCCCGATAAGCTACAAGCTTGAAACTCGGAATACAGTTCAGAACCTGATGACAATGCAATTATAAGAAAAAAAAACTCCGATAGGATCGAGATGTTAAGAAAAAATCGTATTTGTGGTCCGATTTGGTCCATAGTTGGAACACATAATACATACATGAATAGAAAGCGACAATGATGTCCGATTTGGCTCATATTTGGAACAACTATTACAGTCCGGTAGAAGGGACATCAAAATATTTTTCAGTTCGAGGAGGGACAAGCACACGTGGTGCAGCGTTGAGTAAAGTCCTTGGAAGGATTATGTATTGAGGACTTAGATTGTAACAAATTGTCAAGAAAGAGTCCTTGTAATAATGAGTCACCAAATGAACTAAATATAATGAGAAAATAATAGAATGAGATTAAAAACTGCGTTGGACGCATCAAATTTCTATTGATAGTCATATATAAGACCAACTGAGACTTAATAAGGTAAGGTTATGCTACGCCTCACATTTTTAGAAATTTCACGCGCTTTTATTTAATTGTCTGATCAACGCCCTAGATTGATGAGGAGTGTGATGACTAGTACCTAGGACCAACCTAATTATTTTCTATCTTTGATTATTATTATTACTTAATGCAAGTATTGTTTTCAATAAAACCGTTTAACTTAAAAATCTTTTTTAAATTATTTTATTTTCAAGTTTTTAGCCTTTATTTAATTGCCTATTATTTCTCATTCTATTTAGTTCATAAAAAAAAAAAATAATAAATGTAAGGCGCGATAACCTCCGAAGAGATTTTAGGCCGAGCTTCTCTTCCTATTTGCATCGTGCTCCTTTTAATTTTTCCTACAAATTGGTGGGACCGGACCTGCTTGTTTTATGCCGACTCCGAACGGCATCTGCAAGGCAGATGAGTTTCCACTGATAGCTTTTCATGGCAGAAATACACTCGAAGTGCTTGCCAAACACTACCGAGGGGGGACCCCGCTTAGAAACATTTACTTCTAATTGATAAAACTTTTTTCTAAAATTTTGATGTGTCTTTGACCGGGGTGTGAACCCTGGATCTTCGGTGTGGTAGGCAGAGCACGCTACCATCACACCACGGCGGCCGCCGTGCCTCATTATTACAAGGCCTCTTTGCTGACAAGTTGTTACAATCTAACCCTTCAATACATAATCCTTCCAAAGACTTTACTCGACTCTGCGCCATGTATACTTGTCCCTCCTCGAACTCCCAAATATTCTTATGTCACTTCTACTGGCCTGTATGCAATATTTGTTCTAAATATGAGCCAAATGGGACCACAAATACGATTTTTTGAATATCTATTCTTGCGCCACCTAGCGGGTTTTTTTTCACAAAGCGACTTCTATTCCTGTATGTAATATATTGTGACGAATATTAGTGACACTAAGTGATACTCACAGCACTAGTCTGATGCTAAGTAAATGAAGCCACAACAACAATAAAGCAGGCAGTCACTTGTATCTACATAAACGAATTAATGTAATATAATGTCTACACATATGTATGTCCACGCAGCGGAGAGAGACGCACAAACACATGCATATATCTTATCTGAGATGCTCCCAAAAGTAGGCGATTATCTGTGGAAGTATCACTCACATACACACGCGTATATGAGAAGCTATAACGCGCATATGTAGTTATGTTATAGCTGGTAATTTTATAGCTGGTACACAAGTGGCAAATTCTAGAAATAGACACGCCTTGAAATATGTCAACGAGGAAACCAAAAAGTATAAAAGTAGCAGCAGCTGAGACGCGACGAATCAGTTTGATTTAAGCACGCTATCTGTCGAGAAGTAGAAGTGTTATTGTGAAGTACTTTAATAAAGGCAGTTTGCATTATTGAATAGTGGAGTTATTCACTCAACAGTTTAGTGATTCGAACGTTGGTAGAAAGTTGCAAATAAGAGAAATTCCACTAAATTCGTTACAATTGGTGTCAGAAAAGGAATTGTTGAATAAATTCTGGAGATTTCGAATACAACTTGGACATGTCAAAGTTAAGTGAATTAAGGATCCAGCAACTGAAAAAGGAGTTGGAGAACCGTGGATTGAATACAACCGGCAATAAGATCGAACTTCAAGCACGGCTACGAGAGGTATTGGAGTTGGAAGGAATTAATGTGGACGAGTATGTCTTTTATCCTGCTGTGGAAGAATCAACAACCAAAATTGAAGAGAAAAACGAAACATCGCAGACAGTTACGAGCACAGACTTGAACAGGATTTTGGCTGAAAAATCTGCACAAACATCGACAGTAACATCAATGTCGTCACAAATTTCATCGCAGCTGGAAAAACAGAAAACGTATATGTCATCACAGATGGAATCCCAAGAGACACGTATAACAGCCAAGATCGAAGCACAGGAAACGCGTATTTCAGGAATGTCGACACAGATTACATCTAAGATTGAAGCCCAAAAAGCATGAATATCCGAAATATCGGCGCAAATTTCAGCACAGATATCATCGCAGATCTCTGCTCAACTGGAAGAGCAAGAAGGACGTATTTCCTCGAAGTTGGAGGCGCAAGATACAAAAATTTTACAACTCGATGATTGAAACATTGAGAGGTCGTATACAGGAGTTGCAACTAAATCACCCAGCAGTTTCAGCGAGTAATCCAAAGGTAAAAACACCATCCTTTGACGGTTCTGTTCCTCTCGAGGTGTTTAAGTTTCAGTTTGAGAAGACCGCAACAGTGAACAATTGGAATGCTGAAGATAAAGTTGCAGCTCTATTCGTCGCATTGAAGGGGCCAGCAGCCGAAATCCTACAGACGATTCCCGAAGGAGAGCGGAACAGTTATTACGCATTGATGGCTGCTGTAGAACGAAGGTACGGAAGCGAACACAGGAATCAGATATACCAAATGGAGTTACTGAACCGTTTCCAAGGGCCTGATGAAACATTGCAAGAGTTTGCGTCGAATGTTGAAAGGCTGGCACATTTAGCGAATGCGGACGCACCCGTGGAAAACATCGGAAGGGTAAAAGTCCAGAGCTTTATAAATGGCATACGGGACGTGGAAACGAAGCGAGCGACATACGCAAACCCAAAACCTACATTCACAGAAACGGTATCACATTCTCTGATTTAGGAAACAGCATCACTTCTGTGTAAGCCAGCGTTCAAAGCACGCCGTGTGGAGGTAGAAAGGCCAGACTGGGTGAACACAATATTTGAGGCGCTGAAAGGATCGCAAAAGCGGAGTGAAAGAGTTATCAAATGCTTCAATGCGGTCACATTGCACGTCATTGCGATCTTGATCCTAGTGGTTTCAACAGCATGGGTGATCTTAATAACAAATCTGGAGGGGATGAGCAAGGGCGAGTAAAATGCAGAGATCGAGAGCTAGCTCCAGCTATTGAATGTCCTGTGATATCTGTGTCGCGAATTGGAAGGAAATCAAGCAGTCTTACCATCAGAGGGAATTTGGATGGCAAAGAACGTGTACTGACTGTAGATACGGGCGCATCTCATTCCTTGATTCGATCTGATTTGGTCAACAGGAGAGTAAAGACATTACCTGGAGCAAGGTTGCGTACGGTCACTGGCGAGTATTATCAAGTCCAGGGAGAAGTGATCTGTGAAGTCTTAATTGGGAAGGTCATGGTTCTACACAATTTCATTATGGCGGAGATTGTTGATGAAGTCATTTTGGGAGTGGCCTTCTTGGTTGACCATGACATCAGGATCGACAGGCAAAGAAGGAATATGCCCTAGAAGAACCAGTGTGGAGAAAGGGTTCAGCAGTAATCAAGTACTGGTGGAGAAGACTCAAAGACCACGAAAGTCAAAGGAACATTTTGATGGATCGAATGGGCCAAATAAAGCGATATCAAAAGTACCTGCGAGAGAAACACTGGCGTTGACAAAACCAAAGGGACGCACGAAAACGAAGGAAAGAATTTCCCAGAAGGAATGCGAGTGTAGTTTCAAGCCAGGGCGCATTACTGTTGTGAAACGTGGGAGCGATACTGATTATGCGAAGCCAATCCGTCAAGCGTAAGCTCTGCGAAGTAGTCCATTGGCTAAAGAAGAGAGTGTGAGGGAACGTCCCAGGGTAATGAGTAGTAGGATGAAACACAGGTACGACAAGAACTATAATTCGGAAGATTTCTTGGAGGGAGATTTGGTACTGCTATACAACTCTCACCGGCGGAAAGGTGTTCCATCAAAATTTTGGTGCAGTTGGGAAGGCCCGTGCAGAGTTGTGAAGATGATCAGTGATGTCATCTACCAAATACAAACAATTGGGGAACCACGACAGAGAAGGGTGGTTCATTTGGAGAGGCTAGCAGCGGTTAGATCGGGAGATATGTCTCATCGGGACGATCAGACTTAGGTGGAGGGCAGTGTGACGAATATTAGTTATACTAAGTGATACTCACATCACTAGTCTGATGCTAAGTAAATGAAGCCACAACAACAATAAAGCAGGCAGTCACGTGTACCTACATAATCGAATCAATCATTATGTCTACACATATGTACGTACACGCAGCGGAGAGAGACGCACAAACACACGCATATATCTTATCAGAGATGCTCCCAAAAGTAGGCAATTATCTGTGGAAGCAGCGTTGACAGATTGACGACGCCGTCGTCATTTTGACGATTTTCAACTAGATTGACGTTGGGACGATTTTGTAATGAAAAATGACGATTTAAGCCTGTCTTCTATATAAGATTTATTTTAAATATTGAAACACCAAGAAATTACATATATGAAAAATGTATTAAACATTGTATACCTTATACTAAAAATATGCTAGCTTTTGCTACAGACGGAGCCAATAACATGACCGGCTCGAAGCATTCGGTCGCCCGAATTTTTAAAAAGAAATTCCTAACTTAATTACTTTTAAATGTATATGTCCTTCTTTGACGATTTGCACTTCGTATGCCTGCTTAAAGCTACAGCAGTGTAGAAACATTGGTGCGCAATGTGTGTAATTACGTTTCCAATATCCAAAAAAGATGCTACATCCATGTCAAACTCGCTGGCTATCCTTAGAGGCAGTAGTATACAGAGTATTAGAACTTTATGAGCATTAAAAATATTTTTTAACTTCGTTGTTACTTACTTCTTAGACAGTGCAAAAACCATTATTGATAACTTGGACGACATGAATGAAATTTATCTCTCCTTCCTGAAGAATTTCCTTCAAAATATTAAAATAAATAAATGTAAGGCGCGATAACCTCAGAATAGATCTACGGCCGACCTTCTCTTCCAATTTTCATCGTGCTCCTCTTGAATTATGCTTACTCCGAACGGCATCTGCAAGGCATATGAGTTTTCACTGAGAGCTTTTCATGGCAGAAATACACCCGGAGCGCTTGCCAAACACTGCCGAGGGGCGACCTCGCTTAGAAAAATTATCTTCTAATTGAAAAACCTTATTTCTAAAATTTTGATGTTGCTTTGCCCGAGGTGTGAACCGAGGGCATACGGTGTGGTATGCGGAGCACGCTACCATCACACCATGGTGGCCACCAAATCAAAATTCAAAATACTAATAAAGTAAAATTTTCCGGAGTGAGGGGCTTCATGTACATAATATGTATTCAGAAATAAAAAGACTTTACTTAAGTATATTGTATAATTTTGTAAAGTCGGAATGTATTACATTAGACAACATAGAAATTTTAGATTATAAAAATGTTTCAAATATATTGCAAAGTGATTTATATAGGAGTTTATGCGATGGATAAGCTTGTCATCTCTAACATTTCCGAGCAAGAAAAAGCGAAATTTAAATAAGATTGTGCTATTTTTTATACTGAATTGTGTGATCAAATTGGAAACGTTTTAATTTTAACAATGTTGTTCTACAAAGCTTAAGTTTCATGGATCTCAAAGAAGTTGCTGCAAAAAAATTGATTCTTTGCATATGGTCTTGCAACATTTTTCGCACACAATCGATCAGAAAATTGTGCAGGATATTGATAGCGAGTATAGGGAATTAAAGTTTTTAGAATTTAAGACAGACTAGAGTAAGAGGCCGTGGCGGCCAGACCTTTGTCATTTTATAAAAGTTGAAATTTCGTCAGTGCATACTTCCAACTGAAGAAGGATCGAATGCAAAAACTTAAAAAAAAACTTTTTCATTTTATGAAAAAGTACAGTTTTGCATTACAAAAAGTGTCTGGCTGGACAAAACCACTATGGAAAGTGTCTGGCAATAAGACTAATGGCTTCTTATATCTTCACGAAGACCATATATGAAAATCAGTCTTTATAAAATGACGAAGAAACTTCTATTTTTCCGCAAAATTTTTGCACGATATCTGTTAAAGCCACCATGACTCAAGTTTTATAATAGACCAACGATTCTGCTTCAGTTGGAAGTATGCACTGACGAAATTTCAACTTAAAATGACAAAGGTGTGGCAGTCACGGGCTCTTAGACTATATTTTGAAGACATTTCTAAGAGTGCTCCAGAAGTTTTTTGAAAAACTATTTCTACTATCAAAAGAGCTGACTCTACATACGCTTTTTCTAATTTATGTGCATTCGTTGCAGGTCAAAGTGCTTGCCACACTCTTCAGCGAATGTAGAACGAATTTTTTCTAAAATAAATTTAAACAAAACAAAAATCCGAAACCGTCTGTAAATTGATACATTAAAAGGAATATTTCTAGCCCAAGATTATTTAAAATTCAATAACTTTTGCTGTCATAATATTGAATAAATATGCTAAATATTTGTTAATAATAATTGTTAAAATGACTGAAAACAAGTACCTTTTGTATGTAATACAAAATTTATCTTTTAAGACGTTTTTGTTATTTATAAAATAAAACGAAATGATTAAAAACGATGTTATATGTTGTATGTGGCAACAAAAAATAACAATCAAAGACAATTTTCAGAAAAGCGTTTTTAAAGTTAATATTGTTGAATGAAATCCGGCGATCTCATTTTGGTTTCCGGCGAATACAATCGTACGTCCCCTGGTAATAACACATCTTCGTCCTAACTCAACTTTGTTTGTTGCCATAGATATGACGATTTTTGACGATTTTTTGGGCGGCGTCTGACGACTTGGAAAAAAATATATGGCAACGCTGTGTGGAAGTATCACACACATATACACGCGCATATGAGAAGCTATAACGTGCATCTGTAGCCATGTTATAGCTGGTAAACAAGTGGCAAATTCTAGAAATAGAAACGCCTAGAAATATGTCAACGAGGAAACCAAAAAGTAAAAGCAGCAGCAGCTGAGGCACGACGATTCGGTTTGATTTAAGCACGCTATCTGTCGAGAAGTTGAAGTGTTATTGTGAAGTACTTTAATAAAAGCAATTTTGCATTATTGAATAGTGGAGTTATTTATTCAACAGTTTAGTGATTCGAACGTTAGTAGAAGGTTGCAAATAAGAGGAATTGCACTAAATTCATTACAGTATGTTCTAAATATGAGCATATTCGGACCACAAATACGAATTTTTTGAATATCTCGATCATTGTGACAGCTAGTGGAAATTTTTTTCATATAGGTATTTCTATTTCTGTATGTAATATGTGTTCCAAATATGAGTGAAATCGTACCACAAATACGATTTTTTAATATCACGGTCATTGCGCCACCTAGCGCAATTTGTTTTATAAAGCGATTTTTATTCTGTATGTAATATATTTTCCAAATATTAGCAAACTTAGACCAAAAATACGATTCTTTGAAATATATCGATCCATGCGCCACCTAGCGGAGTTTTTTCTTCTTTTTATTACATGGTCATCGGGTTCTGAACTATATTCCAAGTTTCAAGCTTGTAGATTATCGGAAAGTTACGTAAATTTCACACAGAGTCAAAACTGTCTTAAAACAAGTGGAAAGTGCTATTTATAATTATGGTATAGGACTAAGACATCATTTAACGTTTATGTTGCAGCGGGGTTTCCTTTGGTAAGAAAAAGCCGAAAACGTATGTATGTAGGCCGCATTTGGCCTGCAGATGCGACATAATGTAATTTGTATGAATTTAAAACTGACGCATTCGGTGCAGTGTAAATGTAACATAAAGACTGGCATTAAATAACCGTTTTCAAAAATGCACTCATCTTTTAGTCAAAAAATCTGCGTCGTTGGAAACAAGAGCATATTTACTCGCATTGATAGCATCTACCGATATTTTTACCGTAGTACCAATCAAGTAACGCAAAAATGTTGCGATCATGTAATCTTCGAAAGAGGCCTTTTGGAATATGGAAACAAATTAGGTAGCTTTCGCAGTAAGATTGATATGTTTGCTTTGGGATTTTGCTTGACAACCACTGACGATCACTTAAACTTAACCTATTCACACCCACGAGTTTCCCGTTTATTTATATTTATTTTCTTAATTAAATTTTACAATTCATTTCACGCTACTTTGTTTTCCCGCGTGTGTATGTAACCAATATCTGTAAATTAAATCTAACAAATTAAGCCGTCAAGGCAAAACTTTAAACTTTACTAACTAACCTATCTCCTATGTTATTAAGTTTATATGTATATGTAAATGTTTTTAGCATTTTTAAAGTTAATTAAAAATAATTTGTAATTGCTTTTCATTACAAACCATCTAAGTACTATTTAAGTGCAGTTTGAAGCTTTTTTGGTGCACACATTTTCTTTTTTGAAAAGTTTAAAATGCTTAAGCATAATTGCTGCAAATCAATCCAAATTAGAAAATTAGTTTTGCCATAAATCCAAATAGCAAAGTTTTAAACGAAAAATTACCAAATGTTGCATATGGCATTAACATTAATACTAATTTAAACTGAATTTTTCGTACATTTGCATAAAATATCTGACCCACTGACATTCCTATGCTAACGAAATCAATCCATACTACAGGAAAAAATATTTGTTTTTGAATCATATACAATTTTACTTTTTCTGAGTGCGTCATTATTTAATTCAATAACAATTGAATAACTTTTTGGAATACATCGGTATCTACATAATGCATTTTTACATAAGTAAATATATGAACAAATGCACAAGTACGGCCGTAATGGACTAGCGATTTCTTAGGCGCAATGTCAAAACACTTGCATAATAACACTGGTCGACGGCCAAAATTTACCAGAGACGCCGTTATGAAATTCGTATGTAAAACCACCCCCTAATTTCGAAAATCGAGTTCATTTTTGATTCTATGGTACCGTTTTTGAGATATTTGCAATTTTCCGTTATTCGAAAAAACCAAAAAGATGGCTCCCTTTAATTACGTATATCTCACGAAAGGATAAAGAAGTTGCAAAAAAATTTACAGAATCGGAAAGACGATGAAATTTGCTATAAATACATAATACATTATTTTTTGCTCAAACAGATAGTTTTCGAGATATTAGCTTATAATTTCAGATTTTTGTTTTTTTTTTATGAAAAAATATGAAAAAAATTACTTTTTGCGAGGGCAGCATTCCAAAACCACAACTTTTTTTCCAGATATTTTTTCTTTGCATAAAGCTCTGTCTAATTAAAAAAAAGATAAGCTACCATCGAAGAAAATCGATGCAAAACTACGTAAGTTATAACGATCAAATAAAGATACCCAGGTTGGGCAATTTCAACGTATACCTCAAAACGTATGTATGGTATAAAGAAGAGTGAAATATCTAGCTATGCTCTGTTTCTATTTAGTTAAAAGTTCAATTTATGAATGAAATTTCCCATATTTTTAACTTTTTTTTAAATTTATTTATGTTTATACTATATTCTAACAATCTTTATCTTAATTTGATTTTACTATGTAGTCGAAATAATTATGTGTTCTACTTTGACGCTTAATCAGTTTAGGATCGGTTTCTCTTATGAGAAACCAGCAGTAATCACCCATCATTGCGACGTCCCAGAATCCTTGATATCGATTCTCAATTAATTTCATTTGCTGATGAAACCTTTCGCCATGTTCGTCACCTTCGTCGCCAAGATTTGCCGGAAAAAAGCTCAAATGTGAGTGCTGAAAGTGAATTTTTAACGACATATTTACCCCTGGAAAGAAAATATTAGTTAGGTAAACAAGTTATAGAATTTTGGGAAACTAATTTAAATAAGCCTTTAAGCCATTTTCGCATAACTATTGATTAAGTCGTTCACTATCTGCTCGTAGTTAGGGCTTTTGTGTCTACCGAGAAAAGAAGCAACGACTTTTTCAAAGGATTCCCACGCTGCTGCCTCAACTGATGAGAGTAGTCTTTTGAATTGATTATTGTTGATCAACTTTTTTATTTGTGGTCCAACAAAAATACCTTCCTTTATCTTGGCTTGAGAAATATCTGGAAAAATTGTTTTCATATAGTCGAGTGCTTCGCCTTCTTTGTCCAAAGCCTTAACCAAGTTTTTAATGAGACCGAGCTTGATGTGTAAGGGTGCTTGATGTGTAAGGGTGGAAGTATGATTTTCTCTTTCTTGACAAGAGGGGTATATTTGATGTTATCCACACCAACGGTAAACTCGACTCTTTCCGGCCAATCCTTTCTGACGTAGTGGTCCTTACGAGCTCGGCTATCCCACTTGCAAAGGAAGCAGCAGTGCTTGGTGTAGCCACTTTGTAGACCGCATAGCATTGCAACGACTTTGAGATCCGAACATATTTTCCAATCATGCTCTTCATATTTGATAAATTTGAGTAGTTTTTGCGTTTCCTCGTAGGTTTCCTTTGTATTTACTGCATGTACGATCGGGATAGAAGGCTGTTTGTTACCAATATGCAATAATACAGCCTTCAAACTCAGTTAATTGTTGTCTATGAACAATCGCCAGTCTTTTGAATCATATTTTTGACCAAACTCTTTGAACAAACCAGGAATGTCGTTGCAGTAGCATATACTGTCTTTCTTGGTATAGTGTTTGGAAAATTGTTCGTGACGAGTTCTACAATATATCACCTTAACATCGGATGACACAAATTTAAATTGTTGCATACGAAAAGCGTGGATCTCGGCCTTTTCCTTGGATAGTTCCAAATCTCTTATCCAATCATTAAGTTGTGCTTGTGACAGAACGTTTCTCTCGTTTCCCATGCGAAATTCAGTACAACTTGATTCCCCGCACTCAGATATTACTGTTGACAATGGAACTGGATCCGCAACTGCCGTTGAATGTAGTACTGGTAATGTTACTGTAGGTACGCTGGCATAGGTTACTCTTCTTGATCTTCCAACGCCAAGTACTTTTGTTTGACAAATATAACACTCTATTGAATGGCAAGTAGGTTCTCTCCATATCATTGGTGTATCAAATTTTATTTGTTGTCCTAATTCCGACTGAATCAATTCTACTCAACACGATGTACACAAAGTGTTCGGTGTCCATGGTTTTTCAGCATTTTTAGGCTCAATGCCAAAATACTTGGAGTATACAATTTTCATACGATCTGAGAACACTCGTCGTCGCCTTATGATAGTATAGTGGCCACATATGAAACAGAACATATCTGGATCGTTATTACAAACAAATACTCGCGTCCTTTTACTCATTTTATTTTTTTTTAATAAATCACGGTTTTGAAATTTGACTTATGAACTGAACTATCTTCGGCAAGCCTTGCAGATGTTATGAAGTTTCAAGGCGCATTAACTCATATTTATACTCGGAACAAGAATAAAATTGAAAAAATCAAATCTTACCTAGACAGAAAGGTTCCTTTTTATACGAAGCCGGGAAAAGAAAATACTCCCTGCTTTAGATGTAGGCTTTAAAAATTTTTTGTGTCTTATAATTTTGAAAATCTACCTGCATACTTACCCATAAGTGACGGAAATACATGTTTATAACTACATGCCTACAGCAGGTTTCGAACCCAACACTCTTCCTTTCGACGCAACCTCTCTACCTACTATAATACAAATCGAGTATTAAAAGTACTATTTGACTTATTTAAAGAAAAACTATTATCATTGTTATGGTGTTATTCGTTTATCCGGATTATATCCCATTTGCACTTTATACCTTTAATATATGTATTTATACATACATTGAAGTTGCGCAACCTGGGTATTTTTATTTGATCGCTTATAACTTACGTAGTTTTGCCTCGATTTTATTCTATCATAGCTTATCTTTTTTCTAATTAAACAGAGCTTTACGTAAAGAAAAAATATCTGGATAAAAAGTCGTGGTTTTGGAATGTTGTCCTCGCAAAAAGTAATTTTTTTCATATTTTTTCATAAAAAAAACAAAAATCTGGAATGATAAGCTAATGTCTCGAAAACTGTCTGGTTGAGCAAAAAACAATGTATGATGTATTCATAGAAAATTTTATCGTCTTTCCGATTCTGTAAACCTTTTTGCAATTGCTTTACCTGTTCGGGAGATATACGTAATTAAAGGGAGCCATCTTTTTGGTTTTTTCGAATAACGGTAAATTGCAAATATCTCAAAAACCGTAACATAGAATCAAAAACGAACTCAATTTTCGAAATCAGGGGGTAATTTTACATACGAATTTCATAACGGCGTTTCTGGTAAAGAGAAAAAGTTGAAATTCGTGGTCCAGTGTAATTTTTATGAATAAAGATATTTTAGATGCAATTGAAAATGCATAACAAATTAATGAACTTCCGTTCCTTACGCGTAGCTTTTGAAGCTCAAATATAGTTCGCTTAAAATCGGTTCTACATATTAAAATTTTTCAATTTGGCGCATATAGATGATGATTTGTTAGCATTTTTTTAATATACGGCATATATGTTTGTTTCTTTATTGAAATTTTCAATAACATAGGACTGTAAATTTAAACTTTTATATTCTATATTGGATGCGTTAGCTGATCTTCTGAGGAAATTAAGCGTATTAAATACTATTGATATAAAAGTGAACAGCGAATGCATTGCTTATAAAGCACTGCCAAAAATCCAAACTCACTAAGCTCTAGAAGCGCACCTGTCTGTACATATTCCACACAATTTGGATTTAACGCAAGTAAGGAAGTCTAAGTTCGGGTGAAACCGAACATTACGTACACAGCTGTACAATTGAAATGCTGTTGTTGTTTGTTTTGAGTGCTTAATAGTGCTACAAGGGTGCGCAATAATACATATACATATGGTTCTATTCTGAACTAATTTTTCTTCGAATAATGGCTTCCGAAACATAGAAAATTGCTTAGTCATAAAAGGGGCGGTGCCAAGCCCATTTTTTAAAATTTAAAGTTTTTCCTATTTATTGTTATAAATCAACTTGGGAAATGAAATACCATTGATATAAGGCTTTTTTTGCAAAAATATAGGCGTGGTCCTTAACCGATTTCGTTAATTTTTCTTCTAGGCATTCCTTATAGAAAATACCGAATTTTGTTACGAAATATGGTTCGATTTATGGTTAATAATATTTATGTCTGTTTGTTTTATTGGTGTGTTCAATTTATACTTATTATTAAGAATTCGTTAGCTTAACAGCGGCTTATGATAATTGAATATTTAATTATTATGTTTTTCTATGAGAAACTGAAAAGAAAGAAAGAAACATTTACTGGCATATTGCGATCGTACCATTTCGAAAACCGCCACGTAATCATCATCAGGCAATTTCGTAATGTTATCAAAGGTTTCACCGAGATTCGAACAGCGAGTCACACGGTGAAACTGCAGTTACCTTAACCACTAGGCTATCCTGCTTGTATTTGTTTTCTTGCTTAACCTTCCATTACACTACGAAATTGCCTGATGACGATTACGTGGCAGGTTTCGAAATGGTACCATCGCAATATGCCAGTAAATGTTTCTTTCTTTCTTTTCAGTTTCTCCTAGAAAAATATTCAATTATTATAAGCGGGTGTTAAGCTCATGAATTCTTAATAATGAATAATATTTGTAAAATTGATTTTATCACAAGTGGGCGGTGCCATGCCCATTTTAAAATTTTTTTTCAACTTTTTATTAAGAGTCTCAGTATCAGTCCACACGTCAAATTTCAACATTCTAGGTCTATTATTTATTAAATAATCAGGTTTTTTGTGTTTTCCAAAATGTTTTATATATAATATATAATACCAATCTATTCTGGGTTCAGATAAGCTCGTGTACCGAATTTGGTGAAGATATCTCAATATTTACTCAAGTCATCGTGTTAACGGACAGACGGACGGACATGGCTCAATCAAATTTTTTTTCGATACTGATGATTTTGATATACTGAAATTTATATCTATCTCGGTTCCTTTATACCTGTACAACCAACCGTTATCCAATCAAAGTTATAATACTCTGTGTAGAAGTACAGCTGGGTATAAAAAAACAAAATCGTATACATATGTAGCCATTTGTGTGATGGGTGTAGCGGGGCTGAGTGGATAGAGGCATCTGCCTTAACACCAGTATGAAGTATAAATGTTGGATATTTCGAGTTCAATGCTCGACCTTATGATAAAAATGAGCGTGACACCGCCCACATTTGGAAGAAGAAAATCTAAAAGTTCTTGAAGCTGTAAATAAAAATCCATTAAAGATATCATGTTGAAACAGGGCATGAAGGCTATCCTTATCGCTTAAAAAAGCTTCCTGACCAAGCCCATTTAAAAAAAAATCGATATTGAACTTTCGATCATTGGCAGAAATGCGATAACTCATTGCCAAAGACTTGATAGGAGATGAAACTTGATACATATGTTGACATCATGGCAAAGAAGGAAAGTTTAACAAAATATTGTAAAATGGGCGTGACACCGCCCACATTTAAAATAAGAAAATATATTGGTTTTGGGGGCCATAATCAAAATCCGTTGAAAATATCATGTTTTAATTGGGCAGAAAGGTTTTGCTAGTTATTATATAAATACCGAGTGAAAACTAGCAAATCTACCCGCCAGCTTGAACATTTTTTTAAGTGTAATTTTTATAAAAAATTCAATATTTATACTGGGGCTTCTTGGTTCGAATTCGAGCTGAAGGGCTATAACAATAATTTTTATGATAATTATTTAAATTTTTTTAAAATTGAAAAACTGTAATTTGTAATAGAAAAGAGAACATTTCAGGCACCTGCCATAGTTGCGCATATAGAGCTATTTCGAAGATTGCTCTTTGCTCTTTGAGCTCGAATACGAACCAGGAATCCTTTATCAGTAGGCCGCTAAAAACAAAAACAATTATTTTTACTGTGTTTAACTAATTTTGACTATTATTTCGCCTAAGAAATTGGGGCAAAGTACTAAAATGTAAACTTTTTTGGAAATGGGCACGGCCCAGTCTCTTTCTGGGTTAATTTCTCTATAATTCAATTAATGCAACAAATCGAACCAAAATCGAAATTTGATAAAATCTTTTTTTTTATTATGCAATTACCGTTTCGGTTAGAAACCGCGCCCACTTTTTATACCTAGCTTTTCGTTCATTCGTTAAGACGATAAGATTAACTTGAGATGTCTTCAAAAACTTTAGTACACGATCTTGATTTGAACTCAAAATATATTGGTATTGAAGGTGGTCAGAATCAAATTTAATCACGCCCCCTTTTATCAAAAACTTCAACTACATATGTATATGGAAAAAATGATACAATCACTCAAATACTGATTCAATGTTGACACTTACCGAGTGGATTAAAAATTATGACGTAAAAAAGGAATTTACAAAAATTTTGGGAAATTGTTGTTAAATAGACTTCCTTACATGTATTTATTTATTTTTTATTTTATGATATTCTTGTTCTACTATGTAATGCTTCTAGAAACAAATCCCAACTTCTCAGATAAAGATAAACTTAAATTTACAAAAACTGTAGTGAATTTTAAGCGGTCAAAAACTTAGTAGAGTTACAAACTTTTTGTAACGGTGGTTGTAGTTATACTCAGAGTGCTTTGCACACAGAGTATAATAACGTTGATTGGGTATCGGTTGGTTGTACAGGTATAAAGGAATCGAGATAGACTTCCATATATCAAAATCATCAGTGTCGAAAAACAATTTGATTGAGCCATGTCCGTCCGTCCATCCGTGTGCCCGTTAACACGATAACTTGAGTAAATATTGATAATATCTTCATATATGAATAATATCTTCACCAAATTTGGTATACGAGCTTATATGGACCTATAATAGATTGGTATTGAAAATGAGCCAAAGCGGATGATAACCACGCCCACTTTTTATATATAAAACATTTTGGAAAACACAAAAAACCTGATTATTTAGTAAATAATACACCTAGAATGTTGAAATTTGACGTGTGGGCTGATATTGAGACTGTTGATAAAAATTTGAAAATAAATTTTAAAATGGGCGTGGCACCGCCCACTTGTGACAAACTCAATTTCACAAATATTATTAATCATAAATCAAAAATCGTTAAACCTATCGTAACAAAATTCGGCAGAGAGGTTGTCTTTTCTATAAGGAACGCTTTGAAGAAAAATTAACGAAATCGGTTAAGGACCACGCCCAGTTGTATATAAAATATTTTTAAAAGGGTCGTGGACCAATAAAATAAGCTATATCTTTGCATAAAAGGAGCTTTATATCAATTGTATCCAAGTTAATTTATAACAATAAATAGGAAAAACTTTAAATTTAAAAAAAAATGGGCCTGACACCGCCCCTTTTATGACTAAGCAATTTTATATGTTTCGGGAGCCATAACTTGAAGAAAAATTAACGGATCGTAATAAAATTGGGTACACAGATTTTTCCTATAGCAGGAAATATTTCTAGAAAAAATGGACGAGATCGATTAAAGACCATGCCCACGCCCACTTTTATATAAAAGATTTTTAAAAGGGTCGTAGACGAAAATAATAAGCTATATCTTAGAGAAAAAGAGCTGTGTATCAATAGCATTGTACTTTCTAAATTGAGTTATAACATTAAATTGGAAAACACTAAAATTTTTGAAAATGGGTGTGGCACCGTTGTTCTTATGACTAAGCAATTTTCTATATTTCGGGAGCCATAACTCGAAGAAAAATTAACGGATCGTAATAAAGTTAGGTACACAAATTTTCCCTAGAGCAGGAAATATTTCTAGGAAAAATGGACGGGATCGGTTACAACCACGGCAAATTGGATATAAAATAAGTTTAAAAGGGTCGTATTAATAGTTTTGAATCAATGATATTTATCAAGTTTTATTGTAAGAGGAAATGGGGAGAATTTTTTTTTAAACGGGCGGTGCCACGTGTTATACAGAAAAGTAATTTATCTGAAATGAAATGTACAATTGAAGCTCACGCTGAGTATATAATATTCGGTTACACCCGAACTTAGACACCTTTACTTGTTTTTAATTAAATTTGTATTTATTTGCATGAGCCCTGTTCTTTAGAATTGCAGCACAGAGAGGAGGCATTGAGACAAAAAGGTCTTGACATCTTTCAATCAAAATCGCTGCCTCCTTGACATCAATCTACAAATTTTCAATAAGGTTTATGTTTTGTGGCGACCATTCCAAGCACTTTTTAGTCTTGCTGGAACGTCCAAACAAGTGGCATTTCGTCTCAGATATATAGCAGCCTGATGTTCTTGAGTATATGAAGGGCTAGTCATCATTTCCTTTACCCAATGAATCGAGCACACACCTAAACAAGAAAAGGAAGCCCAGAGCTTAATGCTGGAACCTCCAGACTTTACGGTTTTTGTTGTATACTTCGAATGGTTTTCGGTGTTAGGTGGCCTCCTTACATATTGGTGTGATCCCTTTCCACAATACATGACAGTCTTCGCCGCGTCCGAACATAAAATGTTGCGCTATTTGGCCAAAGGCGAATTCAAATGTTCTTCCGCAAATCGAGGTCTTTCCTTGGACTGCCGGCACCCAGGTCATGCTCACCCAAACGCCGACGAAAAGTCTTAACGCTTGAAGATACTTTTAAGGCATCTTTAATCACAGTAGCAACCGCAAATGGAAACTGATTTGAGTTTCTGACGACGGACTTAACTTCTCTTAGTAACAGTGCTGGCTTCCTTCCACGTTTTTTGCAACTTAAATTTCATACAAATCTTACAAAACCAATAGGTAATAGGTTAAGCCTAACAAGTGATTGCCTGTTTTAAAGCCGACTTATTAGTCTAATTGATTTTACAATGAATACCAAATGACTGTTGTGATAAGGAAAACTTGGCCGCTTAAAACGAAATGAGCCATAAGCACTACTAAGATTTCGACCGCAATTGTAAGTGCTGTATACTTTGCTATATGGGGATTGTTTAGCAAACTAAAGCCAATAACTTAAAATAAACTTAAAATATTAAAATAATTATAGAAAGTAATCACTATTTTGCTCTTTAATTTTTATTGCTGATTACATTACCAAATTTGTCAAGTTAAGTTTAAACTAGGTTGCACATTCATTATTATTTATTAAGTAAAAATATGAAAAAATATAAAAAAAAGTTAAAGTTTCTAGTAATTATTTGCTAAAATTATATTTTGTTAATATTTACTTTTACACTGAGTATCAGGAGGTTAGCAGTGAAAGGTCACGCAAAATCTTCATTAATACTCTGAGTGCGAAACCAGTGGTGGATTTACCATATAGGCAACATACGCTAGATCCTAGGGCGGCAAAATTGAGGGGCAGCAAAATTCGAGTCGACTAATTTTTGAAACAAAAAAAAAAATTCCATTCGGATTTTGCTGGACCTAAAATAGTATTTTCGTCTGTATATTATAATATATAATTCATTCTTTTTTATGTATTTCGAAATTAGAATGAAGCTGTAAATAATTTTTCCGCAATGCACTCGTAAAAATTTGCATAAAACTTCTAATCACGCGCCTTAGAAACCTAACCTTGCGCCTGTGCACGGCGTAAAGAAACAGCCGACCCGCAACCCTGAGAATCAGAATCATCTAAGAGGTTACTACACTTGACATCACTGCCAAAAATCGAGCGTGCACTCGATGCAAATCTTGAGCTCCAGTCCTTCTATTCCTCACAAGCATATTATAATGCATAAAATCTGAACGTCAAGTCTGGTCGTACGTCAGGCAGTACATAGAATTCTGTTTGTCTCGCGGGATAAATTTTCCCTTTTCACTGATATAAAAAATCTAAGCAATATAGAATTACGTAAGAAATCCACCATATTGGGCAACTGCTACACCCAAGATCTTGAGGAAAATTTGGGAAGTGAAATGCTCTTTTTCAAGGCATATTGCATTGAAAAGAACATTTCAAATTATTCTCCGTTGGAACTGTTGAAAATGCTGACACAGAATAATTTGCATATCTCTTACCCTAATGTTGACATTGCGTTGCGAATGTTTTGTTTCAATTCCAATTGCAAATTGTAGCGCAGAGAGATCTTTTTTTTATAAAACACGTGAAAACTACCTCAGATCTTCATTGGGCGGAGAAAAACTGAATGCTCTTACGTTGTTGGTGATAGAATCAGAATTATTTTTATCTATCGATTGTTATGAATAACGCCACAAATTATAGTCAATGAACTAGAATGTTTGCTGAGTACTTTGGCTTTTGACTGCAGGGTTACTTCACCCATTTAAGACAAAAATATCTATTTTCGACGCTTTCATTGTTGTTGTATGTACATCGGCACTTTAACCTAGTATTTTAGTTTTCGTATAACTTATAGATATTAAAACTTCAAGTTGAAATAAAATTTTTATTTTTCAATCCAGTGCTGAGAAAAAGCGGTGTTGAAAGTTAAAATTGCGTATAAATCGTATGTTTCTCTTAAAAGCAACATTGTTGACATAAAAGCGGCAACGAAAATACTTTAAAATTACAAGAATTAAATTCTAAAATTTATGTAGATTTATAAACATTATATACATTTAAAAAGTGTGTTAACCTACGATACCTCTTCATAAAAATATTAAATTTTTGTTTATTGTGTACTTTGTTTTAAATTGCAAGTGATGCAACACTTTGACCACAAAATTAACAAATTAATTAAATTAACTTCGAAATCAATTAAATTTTGTTATTAGAAAGTTAAAATGAGTGCACCAAAATTTGCTTTTAATTTACAAAGTAGGGATGATATACAAACATACAAAAATATTAGCTTATCGACTGCTGAGTGGAATATCAGCCTATCTCGGCTGCCGTTCGAAAACGCCCTATCTCGACAAATTTTTGAATAAAGCCCTATCTCAGAATTTCTTTCATAAACATATGAAATTAGGTGGGGTCATTAGGTGAGGTATTGAATTTATGCTTAGATAGGGCGCTTTTGAAACAAAAAAGGGGGCGTTCTTCAGCCGAATTCTAAATTTTTATCGAATTTCGTCAGTTAAATTCTTCTTTTTTTATTTTCGATATTTTAAGAGAAAAGCTTCTATGCATTTTGTAAATGAAACTATGCAATCCAATCTCAAAAACGTATTCGGAAAATTAAAAAAAAAAAAATGTTACGAAAATTTCTCACTTCCTTTAAGTATGTAGTTTTTTAGCCCAATCAAGTTTATTTGTATGAATTAAGCTGGGGTTGCCCTTATTGCTTTTAAACGTATGAAAACATTTATTTGAAACAACTCAAAAAACATTTATTTGAATAATTCATTTAATAAGGACGGACAAGGCGAAAGCTGTAAATGTCTTCAAATCCTTTTCTCACGGGAGTGGGATTTGAACCCGCACTCCTACGATAGTTGAAGTGTTACAAACGCATTCAGCCACGTCATGCCTTAGCTGTCGTAAACTTTATCCCAATTGCCTTCTTTGCATATTTTATTCTTTTGTATATTACACACTTTGGCGCCTTGTCCGTCGTGATGTCACTTTGTTTAAAATTTTTCCAATTTATTAAAAAATTATAAATTAAAAATTGCTTCAAATAAATGTTTTCATGCATTTAAAAGCAATAAGGGCAACCCCAGCTTAATTCATACAAATATACAACATTGGTTAATTTTTTGTAGTCCTATAAGTAGAACAAAAGCAACAACAATACCAGTTTCTTTGAAACCGCTTTACCAACAAGCATAACTTTAGCACATGATTGCATACAAAGTATGTAATGTGCAAAAGAATAAAATATGCAAAGAGGGCAATTGGGATAAAGTTTACGACAACTAAGCAATGACGTGGCTGAATCCGTTTGTAACACTTCAACCATCGTAGGAGTGCGGGTTCAAATCCCAATCCCGAGAGAAACGGCTTTGAAGAGATTTACAACAGCTGGAGGGTGGGCCGTGTATAGAAGTCCACGAAAGTGGGGAAAGCTTCTGATCGCCATTCACCTGGGAATGACCAGAGCGATTCTTTTGCATGCGGTTCAAGCAGCTCACTACTTCCTGTCGCTTTTGGCCAAGTATCCTCTGGGTAGCCACTAAACATCCGTGAGAAGGCGACAACCTGGCTAGGCCACTTTGACATAATCGGTTTAAAGGCTAGCCAGGGAATTTTTCATCAGCAGCCTCTGTCCACCACGAGGTGCGGCTGCAAGCGCACCTCTACGCTTTGGCGATTGCGAGTACAGAAGAAGATTTAATGATGAGCCGTACGAGTTATACGCAGACATCAATATAGTCCAGCTAATTAAAACGCAACTGCTGCGCTGGCTAGGCCATGTTATGCGAATGAAAGATGACGCTCCGGCCAAGAAAGCGTTTCTATCGGAACCCGCCTATGGAAGCAGAGGTAGAGGGCGGCACACACTCCGTTGGAAGGACCAGGTTGAAAACGATATAAACTCCCTTGTTGTGACCAATTGGCACCGGTTGGCAGAGAGAAGGAGCGACTGGCGCACCTTGTTGGACGGCCATAACTGTTTAAACGGTTAAGCGCCAATTAAGTAAGTAAGTAAGTAATCGAAACAGCTGTCGCCTTGTCCGTCCTGATGTCATGTGTTTAAATTTTTCCCAAATTATGAAATAAACAATTATCAAGTTTAGTTTAACAAAGTATAAGTTATAGCAAAATATATTAAACAAAATTAAAGTGAACTTGACAATTCTCTCTTGTCTGTATTTAACCCTTTGATTTCAAAATTTTTGAAGTTTACATAACATTTTTTCGTTTGACCTATACAAATTGACAGATTGGTGAAATACATACCTATAAACATAGATAAAAGTTCCATTTACTTTGTTTTTGTGAATTCGATGGACTAATGTCAAAATCGTACTGCGCCGGGAGTTGATGTATCAAATCAAATAAAAAAAGTACACAATCAGATGTCCTGTGCTGCCAACCTGTATAGCTCCGCCATGTTATGTTCAAATATAAAGCGCTGAATTACGGCAATCATCATCATCATTGGTGCTTAACTTAAGAGATTTTGGCCGTTTTGTAACAATTCACGGCAGCTATCCTTGTTTTGCGATAACCCACACTTACTGGGAGCACCAGGTCAAGTCTTCCTCCACCTAACTCTCCCAACTCACTGAGAGTCTCCGCCTTCCCCTTCTTCAAAACTGCGGTATCGACTGAAAAACGTGTTGGCCGGAGCGGCTTCATATATTCGCAAAACCAGACCTATTAAATAATGATTACTAATGGTAATGATTAGCCGTTCCATTGATTACTTTATTTAAACGCCATTTAATGATTACTTGCTATTATTTTCTATTTTTAATGATTACTTTTCAATTGATTAAAAAAATAATCAAAAACAAATCATGATTTTTTACGATTATTGAAAAAAATCAAAAATTATCAAAAGTAATCAAAAATCAAAAAAAAAAAAAAAAAAAAAAAATTTAAATAATCGAAAAAATCAAAAATAATCAAAAGTAATATTTTGAATTTTTATTACCAACTATGGTCTTAAAAAGATACACTCACACAAAAATATGTACGAATACCTGCAATGAAACTGCACAATTAAAAATATTAAATTTTTTTTTTATTGTGTACTTTGTTTTAAATTGCAAGTGATGCAACGCTTTGACCACAAAATTAACAAATTAACTAAATTAACTTCGAAATCAATTAAATTTTGTTATTAGCAAATTAAAATGAGGACAACAAAATTGTTTTTAATTTACAAAGTAGGGATGATATACAAACATACAAAAATATTAGCTTATCGACTGCTGAGTGGAGTATCAGCCTATCTTGGCTGCCGTTTCGAAAACGCCATATCTCGAAAAATTTTTGCATAACGCCCTATCTCAGAATTTATTTGATAAACATATGACATTAGTTGGGGTCAAAATGTATTGAATTTATGCTCAGATAGGGCGCTTTTTAAGCAAAGAAAGACGGCGTTCTTCAACCGAATTCTGAATTTTTAGCAAATTTCGTCAGTCACATTCTTCTTTTTTTATTATTTTCTATATTTTAAGGAAAAGGCTTCTCTATGAATTTTGTACCTGAAACTACAAGGTATAATCGAAACAGCTGGAGGGTAGGGCCGTGTGTAGAAGTCCACGAAACTGGGTAAAGCTTCTAATCGCTATTCACCTGGGAATGGCCAGAGTGATTCTTTTGCATGCGGTTCAAGTAGCTCACCACTTCCGGTCGCTTGTGGCTAAGTATCCTCTGGGTAGCCTAATTTGAGAAGGCGACAACCTGGCTAGGCCACTCTGACATAATCGGTTTAAAGGCTAGCCAGGGGATATTTAGTCAGCAGGGTCTGTCCACCACGAGGTGCGGCTGCAAGTGGGCGGCTGTCTTGGATCAAACGGATCGCTATATAAACGTGCAAGTAATATTTTCACCCCCTCTGAGCGGGTTGTGCGCTGGACTTGGAACCCGCCACGTCAAACCACACTCCAATCAAAAGCAACAACAAGCCTCGGATAAAAAAAACCCCTTTATTGATGACGACCTATCATCAGATGAAATGGCTCTGGGAGTGTTCGAGAGAAAAGTTCTTCGAAAGATTTATGGACCTCTAAGCGTTGGCGATAGCGAGTACCGAAGAAGATTTAATGATGAGCTGTATGGGCTATACGCAGATATCAACATAGTCCAGCGAATTAAAACGCAGCGGCTGCGCTGGCTAGGCTATGATATGCGAATTAAAAATGACGCTCCGGCCAAGAAAGAGTTTCTATTGGAACCCACCTATGGAAGCAGAGGTAGAGAGCGGCCCCCACTCCGTTGGAAGGACCAGGTTGAAAACGATTTATACTCCCTTGGTGTGACCAATTGGCGCCGGTTGGCAGAGAGAAGGACCGACTGGCGCGCCGTGTTGGACGGCCATAACCGTTTAAACGCTTAAGCGCAAATTAGGTAAGTAAGTAATCGAAACAGCTGTCGCCTTGTCCGTCCTGATGTCACGTTGTTTAAATTTTTCCCAAATTATGAAGTAAACAGTCAAGTTTAGTTTAACAAAGTATAAGTTATAGCAAAATATATTAAACAAAATTATAGTGAACTTAACAATTCTCTCTTTTCTATATTTAACCCTTTGATTTCAAAATTTATGAAGTTTACATAACATTTTTTCGTTTGAACTATACAAGGTGACAGCACGGGGACGTACATACCTACAACCATAAATAAAAGTTCCATGTACTTTGTTTTTGTGAATTCGATGGACTAATGTCAAAATCGTACTGCGCCGGGAGTTGATGTATCAAATCAAATAAAAAACTACACAATCAGATGACCCGTGCTGCCACCTTGTATAGTTCGCGATGTTATGTTCAAATATAAATAAATAAAAAAAAAATGTTGTGTTCAAATATAAAGCGCTGAATTACGGCAATCATCATCATCATTGGTGCTTAACCTAAGCGATTTTGGCCGTTTTGTAACAATTCACGCCAGTTATCCTTGTTTAGCGATAACTCACACCCATTGGGAGCTCCAAGGGAGGTCAAGTCTTCCTCCACCTGCCTCTCCCAACTCACTGGAAGTCTCCCTGTTCCCATGCTTCAAAGCTGCGGTATCGATTGAAAAACTTTGTTGGTCGGAGCGTCTTCATATGTTCGCAAACCAGACCTTTTATATAATGATTACTAGTGGTAATGATTAGCTGCTCCATTGATTCAATTCAATTTCAATTTTATTAAACATTTTGCTTACACCTACATATGTACATAGTGAATAATATTCCAAAAAACAAAAGTAAAAATATTACAGCGAATATAAAATACTATAGGTATGAGAAAAGTTAAGGCATTTTATATGTTAAGCTTAACATAGCGCTAAATGCCAATATCTACTACTTAAACGCCATTTAATGATTACTTTTCAATTGATTAAAAAAATAATCAAAAACAAATCATGATTTTTTAGGATTATTGAAAAAAATCAAAAGTAATCAAAAATCGAAAAAAATCAAAAATAATCGAAATCATTTTGATTACTTTTGATTATTTTTGATTTTTTTTTTGATTTTTTGCAATAATCGGAGATAATCATGATTTTTTCTAATGGTAATCAATTAGTAATTGCTTTTTTCGGAAAACAATTGAAATAATCATTAGCCATTAAAATAGGCATCTGATTAATTGATTACTAATTCTAATTCAAATTTAACAGGTCTGCGCAAAACATGACCTAGCCAGCGAAGCCTTTGGGTTTTTATTCGCTGCACTATGGTCGTATCTGGACAGGACCATACATCTTCCGGAGAAATTTTCTCTCGAACACTCCAAGAGCCATCTCATCTCTAGACACCGTCCACGACTCCGACCCATACATCAGGACAGGTATGATGAGCGACTTATAAAGCGTTATCTTTGTTCGTCGAGAGAGAACTTTACTTTTCAATTGCCTTCTCAGTCCAAAGTAGACTTTTTTGGCAAGAGTTATTCTCCGTTTGATTTTTAAGCTGACATTATTTTTGCTGTTAATGCTGGTCCCCTTATAGACGAAATCCCTAAAAGGCTCGAATTTATATCCGTGTGTGTGCCATATGAAATACAGAACATGCGCAAGAGTGTGCTCCTTGACTCAAAAAGCTCGTGTGTGTGCTGTTTAATTCAATACATTCGCTCGTGTAAATGTGTTGAGTGCAGCTAAAACGATGAATATGCTCAGACTGCACCATAAGTAAAAAAGCGTAGCCTGATTCTGAGTACCTTAAAAATAAAAATATAACGAGATTATTAATACTACAGAGATTCCAATGCTGAACCGATGCTGTAGTCATAGCAGAATACCAATTAGCAACTCAATTGAAAGAAATAGGAAGAAATCAGTTTACAAATACCCGATAAGTACTAAACAGCATAATACCTTAGACATTTTTTTTAATTTTATGATGAATTTATTAACCATGCCATGATCTATTAGTGTGGCTGAACAAAGGTAATTTTATGAAAAGTGAAGACACCAAGAAATCGTGCAGTTTCGAAAACCTATGAACATAGGAAACCTCAACTAATTTAAAATTCATCGTTCAACGTCAAAAACTCGACTAGTAAATCGATTCACGTAAAAATGTAATTAGTAAATAATGGAGATGCTACAACGAAATGTACTCATTGAACATGTTAACTTAGTCATTCCGTATGTTCGGAACATTCGTCTGCATTTAAGAATTTGTGGAGTCGTTTTATATTTTGAATATTATGTATATATTTATTTGGAATATTCGGACTTCGTGAGGTAGTATCAAATGAACGTGTCCGAACATTCTAAATTAATGGTTTATCTGGAACACATCCATTAATACTTAAACGGAATAGAGCTTTCCGAAATTTTAGAATAAAAAGGTAAATAGTCCCTGTGTAGCAGGTCCGCAACAAAAGCTTAACCCTTCTGCCAAAGTTAAGGCCGGAATATAAAGTTCTAAGACAATAAGCCGTTTTCCTAAATTTTTTTTGTCAGTTCATTGCGGCTGCTGAGTGGAGTATCATCCCATGCCGGCTGCCAGTTCGAAATCGTCCTATCTCAAAATACTTTTCAAAAATTTTCAATTTCAGGATTTATCAGTGGAACGCCCTATATTAGAATTAGGTTGAAGAAGGGCTTATTACAGAAAGCTTTTCACTAACTCCCTCTTATGTCAAAATGCATTGAACTTATACCCAGATAGCCAGATATTATAGCTACTAATGTTCTACTAAAATTTTCGCTGGGGGGATTGAATTATTCTTCTTTTTCCTTATATCGTAAAATCAACCCGTCCAGATTTTTAAACTTGGCAGTGTCAAAGCTCTGTCATCATTGGAGTACAAGCCTGCGGTAATTTAATCATGTTGTTTGATATGATCATTGTGAATTCATACAATTGAAAAATATTTCTATTCCTCCATTGTCATAACTACCTGTCAAGTAATGTTTGACAGGGAGAAGGCCTGCGGCGAATGGCCAGAGAATGGAAGAAAGCTTTGTTTTTTGCTCGCCGTTATTAAATTGAAATGCCATGAATCGCCATTTGTGTTTCAAATCAGCTTTTCTTTCAATTGTGTATACAGAAAATCAGACTAAATATTGATTTTAATTTCTAAAATCTAGTTATTACATAAAATATGAGCATCCAGTTAAGCAAATATTGGAAAATTTGTAAATAATTCAATACGCCCCTCGTTTACAAAAATGATTGAAAAGCACTATTGGCAAATGATTCGAGTAATCGAACAGCGATTGAACAGGTGATCGAGGCTGTTTACTATTGTGAACGTTTTTAAGCTATTGCATAGATTTTATCGCGGGCTTGGCGACTAACTCAAAAAAACCGTAACGGATATTTGTCAAAAAAGATCCGAAAAGGCTCGAAAAGGTTCGAAAAGGTTCGTAAAGGTTCGGTGTTAGCAACAGGCCAAATACATAAAATTGGATCTCTATCATAAACAGCAGTGGGCACCACTACATTTACACGGTTACCAAATTGAAAATGTGTTAGTAAACACGAACGCGTAGCGAGCACTAAAGCAAAATCAATTATTTATTTAGTTTGATTTCAATGCTTGAACGGGGAACACGTGTCACACGCACTCTTTGGTACTCTGTTTTAAGCGCGCGTGCGACACTTCCCCACCGTACGACCATCGAAATCAAACTAAAAGAGCTGTCGTTGATTTTCACGAAGTAGCCATTGTGCTATCGTTTATCGTATACATATATGGTCGCTTACAAGCCAACCTAATAAAACCGCACTGCGTTTTTTTAGCGCACGCAAACAACCGGCGTTTATTGCCCTAAGCCAAATAAGCATGCGTTGCGACAATGTAAAGCATGTGTGCAAACGTCAAATCTAAATGTCACGCAGAACAAAAATTGGAAATCGAGTTAGGTTTTCACGCAGCAAATTCAATTTGAGTTGCTCTCATACAAGTTGTATGTGCATGAGACACTTTTGACAGAAAATGACTTGCGTGCGTTTATATTAGGTTGGCTTGTTAGCAGGTGCTAAGCTCACGCCCACCCCGGATCATAAAGTTAAAGTTAAAGTGAATGTTAAAGTTAAAGTTAAAGTGAATTTTAAAGTTAAAGCTAAAGTGAAAGTTAAAGTTAAAGTTAATGTTAAAGTTAATGTTAAAGTTAAAGTTAAAGTGAATGTTAAAGTTAAAGTTAAAGCGAAAGTTAAAGTTAAAAATAAAGTTAAAGTTAAAGCTAAAGTGAAAGTTAAAGTTAAAGTTGAAGTTAAAGTTAAAGTTAAAGTGAATGTTAAAGTTAAAGCGAAAGTTAAAGTTAAAGTTAAAAATAAAGTTAAAGTTAAAGTGAAAGTTAAAGTTAAAGTTAAAGTTAAGGTTAAAGTTAAAGTTAAGGTTAAAGTTAAAAATAAAGTTAAAGTTAAAGTGAAAGTTAAAGTTAAAGTGAAAATTAAAGTTTTTTTTTTTTGCGTTTCGTGGAAGGAGGAAATGCTTTATGCACTGACCGGGATATTTAAGCCTCACTGCGAGACTCTCCGAGTGTAGGACTCCCTTCTTCCATGAAGGCCTACCCACTAAAATCTAACCTCCCACGGCCCGCGCTAATCCCCATACCTGGGACCGCGTTTAGCATTACTTCGGGTACGGGTGCGCGCTACGTGAGCTCTATGGCTACTCTCACGCTAATGGGCTAGGCATCCGTCTTCTCGTTTACTGGTAAGTATATGCCTCACATATGTGCTGACCGTATCCCATCTGTCTCTTCGACAGGTCATGTTATTAATGACACTGCCCGGGGATAGGTCGCCAAGTACATCTTCTAACCTCCTTCGCTGATGGCAGAAGTGCCTGCATTCGAAGAAGGTGTGGCGTACATCGTCTATTTCCCCACAGTACAGGCAGCTCGGGCTATCAACCTTACCCATTCTGTGTAGGTATTTGCGGAAGTTACCTTGTCCCGTTAGAAACTGGGTCAGGTAAAAGTCTACCTCTCCGTGCGGTCGCTTCAACCATGGATTCAGTTCAGGGATTAGTTCCCTAGTCCACTTTCCTACGATGCTGTTGCTCCACTGATCTTACCAACGTCGGATCGATTCTTCTCGCGCCTGCATGGCAACAGCAGCTCCACTTTCTTGCGATCCGTTGCCATATATTGTTTTTCTTTCCTCAACGAGAAGATATATTGGTATGGTTCCCGCAACGACCAGGACAGCTTCAGCTGATACCGTGCGGTAAGCCGAAGATATTCGCAGCGCCCCTCTGCGTTGGACCGAGGTGAGGGCGACTCGGTTCTTCCGGTATTTCATTGCGTTCGCCCAGATTTCTGCACCATATAAGAGTATAGAATCCGAGGCTGATGCAAGCAACTTCCTTGTGCATGGCTTTGGGCCACCTGTGTTTGCCATTAATCTACTTAACTGCGCTATTATGCGCGCAGCTCTTTCGCAGGCCCCTCGTATGTGATCCGAGAAGTTGAGTTTGCTGTCTAACCTCACTCCCAGATATTTCGTTGAAGCGAGTGTTTCTATTGGCTGGTCCGCAACCATCATGTTCCTGGTAGTGGGAATACGTCTCTTTGTGAGGATGACGATCTCCGTTTTGGCTGTTGCTAACTGGAGACCGTGCTCAGCCATCCACCTATTTACCTTACGCATGACCTGGTTTAATTTTAGCTGTGCCAGCTCGCAGCTTGGTGCTGTTATCACAGCTGCCACGTCGTCTGCAAATGCAACGAGGAAGGTGCTTTCTGGCATGTCTAATCGAAGAAGACTGTCGTAAGTTATATTCCAGAGATCGGGACCTAGTACCGAACCCTGGGCTGCTCCACCTGTTATTTTTACCCTTTTTTGACCGTGAGTACTTTCATATATTAGATACCTCTCTCTTAGATACCTCTCCCTTAAAATTTCTAACAAATATTGCGGTACTTTGAAAGTGCTTTCTAGTGCCTCAAGCATGTCCTCCCACCTAGCTGAGTTAAAAGCGTTTTTGACGTCCAGCGTGACCAGCAACACTATAGGTCTTGCTCTGTGGCACGCTGTCTCGGCTTTCTTGACTGCGTCTATAACTTCTGCTATGGCATCTATTGTAGAGTGCCCCCTCCGAAAACCATGCTGTCTGGGCGACAGTCCTCCGGCGTCCTGTAACGCTCTGGTGAGGCGTTACTTCAGGAGACTCTCCATCAATTTCCCTGCTGTGTCCAACATACATAGGGGACGGTAGGATGATGGAGAGTTGGGATCTCCTTTCCCTTTTGGAATGAGAACCAGTCGTGCTGTCTTCCATATGGTGGGGAAAATTCTTTCTTCGAGACATTTGTTGTACATGTGCAACATAAGTTCTGGGCAGTCGTTTGCAGCTAGTCTAATTGCCTCCGCGGGTATTCCGTCGGGCCCAGATGCTTTCCTAGGTTTCATAGTTCGCACGGCAGTTTTAAGCTCTTCTTCTTGGAATGGTTCCACGTTGCGATCTTCATGGGTAACGTACCCGCCCTCCCTAGGCAGTTGGGTGGGAAACAGGCCATCCACAATGTTCCTTATTTGGTTCTCGTCCATCAGCTGGTTTGGCGGACGGAACTTCTTCATTACTATCTTATATCCCTGCCCCCATGGGTCTCGATCCACTTCCTCGCAAAGCGCTTTCCAGCACTTAAGCTTGCTTTGCTTAATGGCAGCACTAAGAGCTTTCTTCGCTCCTTTGTACGCTTCCGACTTTTCTAGAGCCCCAGGCCTGCCGCGCGCGCGAGTTGCTAGCCTTCGCATCCTGTGGCATATTTTCCGCAGCTCCGCGATTTCGCTATTCCACCAGTATACCTGCTTTTTACCCCTCCACACTCCCCTCCGTGGCATAGAGAGGTTGCAAGCGTGGCGAAGACAGCTCATTGTCTTTTCAACCGTCTCTTCCGTCGGACTGGAGTTGTTGATTATCCGTCGGGCATCCCCCAGTACTGATGCGGAGAACGTGGCAGAGTCGACCTTGGATGCGTCCCATGCTTTTGTTCTGCGTGGCCCGTTCGGAATCTGCCTCTGACCGGGATCGTTTAGGTGGAAAGTGATGTAGTTGTGATCGCTGCCAGTCAGATCCTCTATGACTCTCCATCCAGCACCGGTCAGCAGCAGGCTTTCTGACACTAGTGTTACATCGGGGATCGAGTATCCAAAGCCTGGCCGTCGGTATGTAGGGGTCGTACCAGTGTTAAGCACGTTCAAACCGAGCCTGGCTGCCATCTCAAGGACTAACCTTCCACGGGTGTTAGTCTGCGGCATTCCCCATTCGACGGCTCTTGCGTTAAAGTCTCCCGCCACAACCAGGTTACTAGTTAAGTCCCTCAGGTCGTCTTCAATAAGTTCAAGCTTCTCCCTGAACGTTTGAATGGGATCATTCGGTGACAAGTAGCAGCTTACTATTGTGGTATTATTCGTAGTTAGGCGGACGTAGCCTTGTCCGGCAACACGGTTCACAATATTGGCGTTTGCATCTGTCATCCAGATTGCGGCGGTGCCGGTGTTGTCTATATGCCAATCATTTCGGGCTCTATAGGGTTCGCTGATGATAACGCTGTTAGCTTTATGGTCTAAGACCAACTGTTGTAGTAGCTCATCAGCAAGTCTGCTCCGGTTTAGGTTGCCTTGGATAAAACTAATCACTATTGAATTGAGACTTTGGCCTTTGCAACAGCGAGTGCTGCTCTGAAAATGCTGCATGCTCCAGATCCAGGGACATGATCGAGCTTCTGTGTATTACACAGGTAACATTTTGGAGCTGCGGTACAGGCCGAAGCTTTGTGGCCGCTTTGCCCACACTTCCAGCAGGCGTTACTCCTGTCTGGACCCTTGCATTCTGCCTTCCGGTGTCCGTAGCCGAGACACCTAAAGCAGCGTTGTACTTCTGCTCGCTGTCTGATTCGGCACTGTATCCATCCGATCGGAATTTTACCTTTTTTGAGTAGGGCGTTGCCAATATTCTCGTCCACTTCGACGACCGCCATTTTCTGTTCTCTTTGGTTTGCTGCGAACACAGAGACACGGAGAGGGCTAGTGATTTCTTCTTTTCCGACCTCCCTCCTTATTGCGTCTTGGATTTCTGTTTCAGTTGTGAGACAGTCCATGCCAAGTACTTCCAACTTCATCCACTTGGAGAGCTGTTGTGCTTCACCGATCTCTCCTACTGCACTACCTATAGCTGCTCTGAAGGCCGTCTGGTCACTGCAGCGCGCCGTTTCAATCAGTACGTTACCAGATTTGGTTTTTCGTACTGACCGTACCACCGTACCTGTGTCATTAGGGCGGAGCTGGCCGCGTATGGCCCCTAGTACCTGGGCATAGCTTTTGCCTTCCACAGGTTTTACCACAAAAGTTGCTGCTTGTCTCCTCTTTCTCGCCCGTTTTTGAGCTTTAGGAGCTTGGACGGGGGTTGCCTGCTTGGCTGGCTGGGCCCGCTGTTTCAGCCTCCGGCGCGCTACATTGGACCAAGACTCACCTTGTGAAAGCGTATTTGTTCTTTCATCTCGTTTCTTTTTGGCTTCCAAGTCCTCCGAGTGGGAATCTGAGCTCGTTCGTGCCTTCTTGCTTTTTCGGCCCGATTCTCTGCTCTCATCTACCTTTTGGGCCCTTAACGATCCCATGCAGCCTAACGCTTCCTCGAGAAGAGCCATACCGGTTTTTATGTCCTTGGACACCGTCTTCTGCTTGAGAGCGGTTTCCTGCATCTCGCGCAGCACTGATACCGCGTACTCCAGCAGTTCTTCTTGGCTCTTCCCTTCGAGGCTTGTGTATGAGAGTGAGCCTCTTGGCAGAGTCGCACGTTTCTCCTTCCCAACAGCGCGCTGTGCAACGACATTGGGTGAGCTGACCGACGCTTTTTCCCTTGCAGTAGCAGGTGTTGACTGGCTGGGGTTATTGCGCAGCTGTGCTTTCGCTGCCTTTGTCTTTTCCGCCGATTCGGTGCCTTGTGTGCGCATTACCGACAAGGTCGCTTTAGCGGGGGTTGTTAAAACCGGCGATGCACTTTAGTGCTCTTCTTGAACACCGCTTCATCGCCCCTTTCTTTCTCGCTTTCTCTACTTTTATCTTCCTTTGTTGTTTTTATTTTGTTGCTCATTTGTTCTATTGGGTCTACGCTTCAAGCCGCTATCTCCGCACGATGTGCAGTCGCCGTCTTCAATTCCCGTGGTTATCTTTGCAGAAGCAGGGAGGCCACGCGTGGGTTGACACAGGTCCTTATGGGAGTCTGTGTTCAGAGCCAGAATACAGCGTTAGTCAGGAGTCGTCTCAACTGAGCCTGCACCACCAACTTAATGGCGACGTGCTTCGAACGTACTTGAAGACCTGCCAAGGTTTTAACGAGACGGAGACGATGCCGATATTAAGCTACCAGCCGTTTCGGCAAGGTGTCACCCTTGCTTATTAAGGTAGTAGCCTATCGTCATCGCCAGCCCGTAGCAATCAGTTCATAATCATATTTCCAGTTTTGGTCAACAGGATCTTACTGGTATCGATCCTGTGGATGCTTGATGGGGTATTTTAGGGCGGCATCCTATCGCTCTTCCACCGGAACTTTGGGATGTGTTGCCCTTAGAGCAACACATTCCCATTTTTCCACTGGATTGCTCGTTTTGGTTCGCCCTGAGTACTTAATTCACTCAGTACCTCCCGTCTTGTGGGAAGCGTTCCTCTATCCACCACCTGAGGAGGCGCCCGGTAGGGGACCGATACCCCCGCGGGTTTTTTTTTTTTTTTTTTTTTTTTTTTTTTTTTGTTTCGTGGAAGGAGGAAATGCTTTATGCACTGACCGGGATATTTAAGCCTCACTGCGAGACTCTCCGAGTGTAGGACTCACTTCTTCCATGAAGGCCTACCCACTAAAACCGAACCTCCCACGGCCCGCGCTAATCCCCGTACCTGGGACCGCGTTTAGCATTACTTCGGGTACGGGTGCGCGCTACGTGAGCTCTATGGCTACTCTCACGCTAATGGGCTAGGCATCCGTGTTCTCGTTTACTGGTAAGTATATGCCTCACATATGTGCTGACCGTATCCCATCTGTCTCTTCGACAGGTCATGTTATTAATGACACTGCCCGGGGATAGGTCGCCAAGTACATCTTCTACCCTCCTTCGCTGATGGGAGAAGTGCCTGCATTCGAAGAAGGTGTGGCGTACATCGTCTATTTCCCCACAGTACAGGCAGCTCGGGCTATCAACCTTACCCATTCTGTGTAGGTATTTGCGGAAGTAACCATGTCCCGTTAGAAACTGGGTCAGGTAAAAGTCTACCTCTCCGTGCGGTCGCTTCAACCATGGATTCAGTTCAGGGATTAGTTCCCTAGTCCACTTTCCTACGATGCTGTTGCTCCACTGATCTTGCCAACGTCGGATCGATTCTTCTCGCGCCTGCATGGCAACAGCAGCTCTACTTGCTTGCGATCCGTTGTCATATATTGTTTTTCTTTCCTCAACGAGAAGATATATCGGTATGGTTCCCGCAACGACCAGGACAGCTTCAGCTGATACCGTGCGGTAAGCCGAAGATATTCGCAGCGCCCCTCTGCGTTGGACCGAGGTGAGGGCGACTCGGTTCTTCCGGTATTTCATTGCGTTCGCCCAGATTTCTGCACCATATAAGAGTATAGAATCCGAGGCTGATGCAAGCAACTTCCTTGTGCATGGCTTTGGGCCACCTGTGTTTGCCATTAATCTACTCAACTGCGCTATTATGCGCGCAGCTCTTTCGCAGGCCCCTCGTATGTGATCTGAGAAGTTGAGTTTGCTGTCTAACCTCACTCCCAGATATTTCGTTGAAGCGAGTGTTTCTATTGGCTGGTCCCCAACCATCATGTTCCTGGTGGTGGGAATACGTCTCTTTGTGAGGATGACGATCTCCGTTTTGGCTGTTGCTAACTGGAGACCGTGCTCAGCCATCCACCTATTTACATTACGCATGACCTGGTTAATTTTAGCTGTGCCAGCTCGCAGCTTGGTGCTGTTATCACAGCTGCCACGTCGTCTGCAAAGGCAACGAGGAAGGTGCTTTCTGGCATGTCTAATCGAAGAAGACTGTCGTAAGTTATATTCCAGAGATCGGGACCTAGTACCGAACCCTGGGCTGCTCCACCTGTTATTTTTACCTTTTTTTGACCGTGAGTACTTTCATATATTAGATACCTCTCTCTTAGGTAGTCCCTTAAAATTTCTAATAAATATTGCGGTACTTTGAAAGTGCTTTCTAGTGCCTCAAGCATGTCCTCCCACCTAGCTGAGTTAAAAGCGTTTTTGACGTCCAGCGTGGCCAGCAACACTATAGGTCTTGCTCTGTGGCACGCTGTCTCGGCTTTCTTGACTGCGTCTATAACTTCTGCTATGGCATCGATTGTGGAGTGCCCCCTCCGAAAACCATGCTGTCTGGGCGACAGTCCTCCGGCGTCCTGTAACGATCTGGTGAGGCGTTGCTTCAGGAGACTCTCCATCAATTTCCCTGCTGTGTCCAACATACATAGGGGACGGTAGGATGATGGAGAGTTGGGATCTCCTTTCCCTTTTGGAATGAGAACCAGTCGTGCTGTCTTCCATATGGTGGGGAAAATTCTTTCTTCGAGACATTTGTTGTACATGTGCAACATAAGTTCTGGGCCGTCGTTTGCAGCTAGTCTAATTGCCTCCGCGGGTATTCCGTCGGGCCCAGATGCTTTCCTAGGTTGCATAGTTCGCACGGCAGTTTTAAGCTCTTCTTCTTGGAATGGTTCCACGTTGCGATCTTCATGGGTAACGTACCCGCCCTCCCTAGGCAGTTGGGTGGGAAACAGGCCATCCACAATGTTCCTTATTTGGTTCTCGTCCATCAGCTGGTTTGGCGGACGGAACTTTTTCATTACTATCTTATATCCCTGCCCCCATGGGTCTCGATCCACTTCCTCGCAAAGCGCTTTCCAGCACTTAAGCTTGCTTTGCTTAATGGCAGCACTAAGAGCTTTCTTCGCTCCTTTGTACGCTTCCGACTTTTCTAGAGCCTCAGGCCTGCCGCGCGCGCGAGTTGCTAGCCTTCGCATCCTGTGGCATATTTTCCGCAGCTCCGCGATTTCGCTATTCCACCAGTATACCTGCTTTTACCCGTCCACACTCCCCTCCGTGGCATAGAGAGGTTGCAAGCGTGGCGAAGACAGCTCATTGTCTTTTCAACCGTCTCTTCCGTCGGACTGGAGTTGTTGATTATCCGTCGGGCATCCCCCAGTACTGATGCGGAGAACGTGGCAGAGTCGACCTTGGATGCGTCCCATGCTTTTGTTCTGCGTGGCCCGTTCGGAATCTGCCTCTGACCGGGATCGTTTAGGTGGAAAGTGATGTAGTTGTGATCGCTGCCAGTCAGATCCTCTATGACTCTGCATCCAGCAGCGGTCAGCAGTAGGCTTTTTGGCGGGTTGTCTATATGCCAATCATTTCAGGCTCTATAGGATTCGCTGATGATAACGCTGTTAGCTTTATGGCCTAAGACCAACTGTTGTAGTAGCTCATCAGCAAGTCTGCTCCGGTTTAGGTTGCCTTGGATAAAACTAATCACTATTGAATTGAGACTTTGGCCTTTGCAACAGCGAGTGCCGCTCTGAAAATGCTGCATGCTCCAGATCCAGGGACATGATCGAGCTTCTGTGTATTACACAGGTAACATTTTGGAGCTGCGGTACAGGCCGAAGCTTTGTGGCCGCTTTGCCCACACTTCCAGCAGGCGTTACTCCTGTCTGGACCCTTGCATTCTGCCTTCCGGTGTCCGTAGCCGAGACACCTAAAGCAGCGTTGTACTTCTGCTCGCTGTCTGATTCGGCACTGTATCCATCCGATAGGAATTTTACCTTTTTTGAGTAGGGCATTGCCAATATTCTCGTCCACTTCGACGACCGCCATTTTCTGTTCTCTTTGGTTTGCTGCGAACACAGAGACACGGAGAGGTCTAGTGATTTCTTCTTTTCCGACCTCCCTCCTTATTGCGTCTTGGATTTCTGTTTCAGTTGTGAGACAGTCCATGCCAAGTACTTCCAACTTCATCCGCTTGGAGAGCTGTTGTGCTTCAACGACCTCTCCTACTGCACTACCTATATCTGCTCTGAAGGCCGTCTGGTCACTGCAGCGCGCCGTTTCAATCAGTACGTTACCAGATTTGGTTTTTCGTACTGACCGTACCACCGTACCTGTGTCATTAGGGCGGAGCTGGCCGCGTATGGCCCCTAGTACCTGGGCATAGCTTTTGCCTTCCACAGGTTTTACCACAAAAGTTGCTGCTTGTCTCCTCTTTCTCGCCCGTTTTTGAGCTTTAGGAGCTTGGACGGGGGTTGCCTGCTTGGCTGGCTGGGCCCGCTGTTTCAGCCTCCGGCGCGCTACATTGGACCAAGACTCACCTTGTGAAAGCGTATTTGTTCTTTCATCTCGTTTCTTTTTGGCTTCCAAGTCCTCCGAGTGGGAATCTGAGCTCGTTCGTGCCTTCTTGCTTTTTCGGCCCGATTCTCTGCTCTCATCTACCTTTTGGGCCCTTAACGATCCCATGCAGCTTAACGCTTCCTCGAGAAGAGCCATAACGGTTTTTATGTCCTTGGACACGGTCTTCTGCTTGAGAGCGGTTTCCTGCATCTCGCGCAGCATTGATACCGCGTACTCCAGCAGTTCGTCTTGGCTCTTCCCTTCGAGGCTTGTGTATGAGAGTGAGCCTCTTGGCAGAGTCGCACGTTTCTCCTTCCCAACAGCGCGCTGTGCAACGACATTGGGTGAGCTGACCGACGCTTTTTCCCTTGCAGTAGCAGGTGTTGACTGGCTGGGGTTATTGCGCAGCTGTGCTTTCGCTGCCTTTGTCTTTTCCGCCGATTCGGTGCCTTGTGTGGGCATTACCGACAAGGTCGCTTTAGCGGGGGTTGTTAAAACCGGCGATGCACTTTAGTGCTCTTCTTGAACACCGCTTCATCACCCTTTTCTTTCTCGCTTTCTCTACTTTTATCTTCCTTTGTTGTTTTTATTTTGTTGCTCATTTGTTCTATTGGGTCTCCACTTCAAGCCGCTATCTCCGCACGAAGCGCAGTCGCCGTCTTCAATTCCCGTGGTTATCTTTGCAGAAGCAGGGAGGCCACGCGTGGGTTGACACAGGTCCTTATGGGAGTCTGTGTTCAGAGCCAGAATACAGCGTTAGTCAGGAGTCGTCTCAACTGAGCCTGCACCACCAACTTAATGGCGACGTGCTTCGAACGTACTTGAAGACCTGCCAAGGTTTTAACGAGACGGAGACGATGCCGATATTAACCTACCAGCCGTTTCGGCAAGGTGTCACCCTTGCTTATTAAGGTAGTAGTCTATCGTCATCGCCAGCCCGTAGCAATCAGTTCATAATCATATTTCCAGTTTTGGTCAACAGGATCTTACTGGTCTCGATCCTGTGGATGCTTGATGGGGTATTTTAGGGCGGCATCCTGTCGCCCTTCCACCGGAACTTTGGGATGTGTTGCCCTTAGAGCAACACATTCCCATTTTTCCACTGGATTGCTCGTTTTGGTTCGCCCTGAGTACTTAATTCACTCAGTACCTCCCGTCTTGTGGGAAGCGTTCCTCTATCCACCACCTGAGGAGGCGCCCGGTAGGGGACCGATACCCCCGCGGGTTTTTTTTTGTTTTTTTTTTTTTGTTTCGTGGAAGGAGGAAATGCTTTATGCACTGACCGGGATATTTAAGCCTCACTGCGAGACTCTCCGAGTGTAGGACTCCCTTCTTCCATGAAGGCCTACCCACTAAAACCGAACCTCCCACGGCCCGCGCTAATCCCCGTACCTGGGACCGCGTTTAGCATTACTTCGGGTACGGGTGCGCGCTACGTGAGCTCTATGGCTACTCTCACGCTAATGGGCTAGGCATCCGTCTTCTCGTTTACTGGTAAGTATATGCCTCACATATGTGCTGACCGTATCCCATCTGTCTCTTCGACAGGTCATGTTATTAATGACACTGCCCGGGGATAGGTCGCCAAGTACATCTTCTACCCTCCTTCGCTGATGGGAGAAGTGCCTGCATTCGAAGAAGGTGTGGCGTACATCGTCTATTTCCCCACAGTACAGGCAGCTCGGGCTATCAACCTTACCCATTCTGTGTAGGTATTTGCGGAAGTAACCATGTCCCGTTAGAAACTGGGTCAGGTAAAAGTCTACCTCTCCGTGCGGTCGCTTCAACCATGGATTCAGTTCAGGGATTAGTTCCCTAGTCCACTTTCCTACGATGCTGTTGCTCCACTGATCTTGCCAACGTCGGATCGATTCTTCTCGCGCCTACATGGCAACAGCAGCTCTACTTGCTTGCGATCCGTTGTCATATATTGTTTTTCTTTCCTCAACGAGAAGATATATCGGTATGGTTCCCGCAACGACCAGGACAGCTTCAGCTGATACCGTGCGGTAAGCCGAAGATATTCGCAGCGCCTCTCTGCGTTGGACCGAGGTGAGGGCGACTCGGTTCTTCCGGTATTTCATTGCGTTCGCCCAGATTTCTGCACCATATAAGAGTATAGAATCCGAGGCTGATGCAAGCAACTTCCTTGTGCATGGCTTTGGGCCACCTGTGTTTGCCATTAATCTACTCAACTGCGCTATTATGCGCGCAGCTCATTCGCAGGCCCTTCGTATGTGATCCGAGAAGTTGAGTTTGCTGTCTAACCTCATTCCTAGATATTTCGTTGAAGCGTGTGTTTCTATTGGCTGGTCCCCAACCATCATGTTCCTGGTAGTGGGAATACGTCTCTTTGTGAGGATGACGATCTCCGTTTTGGCTGTTGCTAACTGGAGACCGTGCTCAGCCATCCACCTATTTACATTACGCATGACCTGGTTTAATTTTAGCTGTGCCAGCTCGCAGCTTGGTGCTGTTATCACAGCTGCCACGTCGTCTGCAAAGGCAACGAGGAAGGTGCTTTCTGGCATGTCTAATCGAAGAAGACTGTCGTAAGTTATATTCCAGAGATCGGGACCTAGTACCGAACCCTGGGCTGCTCCACCTATTATTTTTACCTTTTTTTGACCGTGAGTACTTTCATATATTAGATACCTCTCTCTTAGGTAGTCCCTTAAAATTTCTAATAAATATTGCGGTACTTTGAAAGTGCTTTCTAGTGCCTCAAGCATGTCCTCCCACCTAGCTGAGTTAAAAGCGTTTTTGACGTCCAGCGTGGCCAGCAACACTATAGGTCTTGCTCTGTGGCACGCTGTCTCGGCTTTCTTGACTGCGTCTATAACTTCTGCTATGGCATCGATTGTGGAGTGCCCCCTCCGAAAACCATGCTGTCTGGGCGACAGTCCTCCGGCGTCCTGTAACGCTCTGGTGAGGCGTTGCTTGAGGAGACTCTCCATCAATTTCCCTGCTGTGTCCAACATACATAGGGGACGGTAGGATGATGGAGAGTTGGGATCTCCTTTCCCTTTTGGAATGAGAACCAGTCGTGCTGTCTTCCATATGGTGGGGAAAGTTCTTTCTTCGAGACATTTGTTGTACATGTGCAACATAAGTTCTGGGCAGTCGTTTGCAGCTAGTCTAATTGCCTCCGCGGGTATTCCGTCGGGCCCAGATGCTTTCTTAGGTTTCATAGTTCGCACGGCAGTTTTAAGCTCTTCTTCTTGGAATGCTTCCACGTTGCGATTTTCATGGGTAACGTACCCGCCCTCCCTAGGCAGTTGGGTGGGAAACAGGCCATCCACAATGTTCCTTATTTGGTTCTCGTCCATCAGCTGGTTTGGCGGACGGAACTTCTTCATTACTATCTTATATCCCCGCCCCCATGGGTCTCGATCCACTTCCTCGCAAAGCGCTTTCCAGCACTTAAGCTTGCTTTGCTTAATGGCAGCACTAAGAGCTTTCTTCGCTCCTTTGTACGCTTCCGACTTTTCTAAAGCCTCAGGCCTGCCGCGCGCGCGAGTTGCTAGCCTTCGCATCCTGTGGCATATTTTCCGCAGCTCCGCGATTTCGCTATTCCACCAGTATACCTGCTTTTTACCCCTCCACACTCCCCTCCGTGGCATAGAGAGGTTGCAAGCGTGGCGAAGAGAGCTCACTGTCTTTTCAACCGTCTCTTCCGTCAGACTGGAGTTGTTGATTGTCCGTCGGGCATCCCCCAGTACTGATGCGGAGAACGTGGCAGAGTCGACCTTGGATGCGTCCCATGCTTTTGTTCTGCGTGGCCCGTTCGGAATCTGCCTCTGACCGGGATCGTTTAGGTGGAAAGTGATGTAGTTGTGATCGCTGCCAGTCAGATCCTCTATGACTCTCCATCCAGCAGCGGTCAGCAGCAGGCTTTCTGACACTAGTGTTACATCGGGGATCGAGTATCCAAAGCCTGGTCGTCGGTATGTAGGGGTCGTACCAGTGTTAAGCACGTTCAAACCGAGCCTGGCTGCCATCTCAAGGACTAACCTTCCACGGGTGTTAGTCTGCGGCATTCCCCATTCGACGGCTCTTGCGTTAAAGTCTCCCGCCACAACCAGGTTACTAGTTAAGTCCCTCAGGTCGTCTTCAATAAGTTCAAGCTTGTCCCTGAACGTTTGAATGGGGTCATTCGGGGACAAGTAGCAGCTTACTATTGTGGTATTATTCGTAGTTAGGCGGACGTAGTCTTTTCCGGCAACACGGTTCACAATATTGGCGTTTGCATCTGTCATCCAGATTGCGGCGGTGCCGGTGTTGTCTATATGCCAATCATTTCGGGCTCTATAGGGTTCGCTGATGATAACGCTGTTAGCTCTATGATCTAAGACCAACTGTTGTAGTAGCTCATCAGCAAGTCTGCTCCGGTTTAGGTTGCCTTGGATAAAACTAATCACTATTGGATTGAGACTTTGGCCTTTGCAACAGCGAGTGCCGCTTGAAGATGCTGCATGCTCCAGATCCAGGGACATGATCGAGCTTCTGTGTATTACACAGGTAACATTTTGGAGCTGCGGTACAGGCCGAAGCTTTGTGGCCGTTTTGCCCACACTTCCAGCAGGCGTTACTCCTGTCTGGACCCTTGCATTCTGCCTTCCGGTGTCCGTAGCCGAGACACCTAAAGCAGCGTTGTACTTCTGCGCGGTTAAGGTTAAAGTTAAAGTTAAAGTCAAAGTTAAAGTTAAAGTTAAAGTTAAAGTTAAAGTTAAAGTTAAGGTTAAAGTTAAAGTTAAATTTAAAGTTAAAGTTAAAGTTAAATTTAAAGTTAAAGTCAAAGTTAAAGTTAAAGTTAAAGTTAAGGTTAAAGTTAAAGTTAAAGTTAAAGTTAAAGTTAAAGTTAAAGTTAAAGTTAAAGTTAAAGTTAAATTTAAAGTTAAAGTTAAAGTTAAAGTTAAATTTAAAGTTAAAGTCAAAGTTAAAGTTAAAGTTAAGGTTAAAGTTAAAGTTAAATTTAAAGTTAAAGTCAAAGTTAAAGTTAAAGTTAAGGTTAAGGTTAAAGTTAAAGTTAAAGTTAAAATTAAAGTTAAAGTCAAAGTTAAAGTTAAAGTTAAGGTTAAAGTTAAAGTTAAAGTTAAAGTTAAAGTTAAAGTTAAAGTTAAAGTTAAATTTAAAGTTAAAGTTAAAGTTAAATTTAAATTTAAAGTCAAAGTTAAAGTTAAAGTTAAGGTTAAAGTTAAAGTTAAGTTTAAAGTTAAAGTTAAAGTTAAATTTAAAGTTAAAGTCAAAGTTAAAGTTAAAGTTAAAGTTAAGGTTAAAGTTAAAGTTAAAGTCAAAGTTAAAGTTAAAGTTAAAGTTAAGGTTAAAGTTAAAGTTAAAGTTAAATTTAAAGTTAAAGTTAAAGTTAAATTTAAAGTTAAAGTCAAAGTTAAAGTTAAAGTTAAGGTTAAAGTTAAAGTTAAAGTTAAATTTAAATTTAAAGTTAAAATCAAAGTTAAAGTTAAAGTTAAGGTTAAAGTTAAAGTTAAATTTAAAGTTAAAGTTAAAGTTAAGGTTAAAGTTAAAGTTAAAGTTAAAGTTAAAGTTAAAGTTAAAGTTAAATTTAAAGTTAAAGTTAAAGTTAAATTTAAAGTTAAAGTCAAAGTTAAAGTTAAAGTTAAAGTTAAGGTTAAAGTTAAAGTTAAATTTAAAGTTAAAGTCAAAGTTAAAGTAAAAGTTAAAGTTAAGGTTAAAGTTAAAGTTAAATTTAAAGTTAAAGTTAAAGTTAAAGTTAAAGTGAATGTTAAAGTTAAAGCGAAAGTTAAAGTTAAAAATAAAGTTAAAATGAAAGTTAAAGTTAAAGTTAAAGTTAAAGTTATAGTTAAAGTTAAAGTTAAGGTTAAGGTTAAGGTTAAGGTTAAAGTTAAAGTTAAAGTTAAAGTTAAAGTTAAAGTTAAAGTCAAAGTTAAAGTTAAAGTTAAAGTTAAAGTTAAGGTTAAAGTTAAAGTTAAAGTTAAAGTTAAATTTAAAGTTAAAGTTAAAGTGAATGTTAAAGTTAAAGTTAAAGTGAATGTTAAAGTTAAATTGAAAGTTAAAGTTAAAGTTAAAAATAAAGTTAAAGTTAAAGCGAAAGTTAAATACTAACTTCTCATTTATTCAATAAAAGTAAAAAATTTGTTTTCTTGTCGGTCACCACGCTTAAAAAGGTTAAGTTGAATTAATATCAAAGACAAAACTTGAATTAATATCAAAGAAAACAAAATGTTGCATAAATATTATAATTGCATAAGTTGATAATATGCAATAGCTTTACCGCGGCAGTCCCCGAGTGCCATACGTCCTTTTTTTCAAACATTCGCCACTTGTATGAATTCACAATGGATATGATATTTTTTTGATATGTGCCTATTTGTTTAAGAATCCGAATGGCAGGTAAAATATGTTGGTTTTCTCGAAAGAAAAACGCTCATACGACTCAAATGAAAAATTCACAAAGATATAAAGAAGAAGCAAAAACGGTTTCCCCCATAAATTCAGAAAAAAAATTCAAAAACATATTTTTTTATAAAAAATTAGTCCGAAGCCTTTTTCAGAAAGCCAAAATTCACAAGTCAAAACTCAGAAACAACAAGTAAGGATGTTTAAGTTCGGGTGAAACCGAACATTACGTACCCAGCTGTACATTTGAAATGCTGTTGTTGTTTGTTTTGTTTGCTTCATAGTGTTACAAGGCTGTGCAATAATACAGATAAAAATAAATAAATGTAAGGCGCGATAACCTCCGAAGAGATCTAAGGCCGAGCTTCTCTTCCAATTTTTGTCGTGCTCCTCTTAATTTTTCCCTACAAATTGGCCGGACGGGACCTACATGTTTTATGCCGACTCCGAACGGCATCTGCAAGGCAGATGAGTTTTCACTGAGAGCTTTTCATGGCATAAATACAATCGGAGCGCTTGCCAGACACTGCCGAGGGGCGACCCCGCTTAGAAAAATTTTCTTCTAATTGAAAAATCTTATTTCTAAAATTTTGATGTTGCTTTGCCCGGGAGTTGAACCCAGGGCATACGGTGTGATAGGCGGAGCACGCTACCATCACACCACGGTGGCCGCAATAATACATAAAAATATGGCAAAAAGGATACAGAGGCTAACACCAATGACCTTGAGCGGGTAATAATGCAGTTTTCCATCAGATATGGGGATTTCCCTACTGTTTATTTTAAAATAACAGAACAATAAATATAAACACACAAGTACCATTGTACTAAAAAGCGTTACTACAAAAAAAAGGGCAGGGTTATTAACGAAATTTTCCAACTATTATTAGTAATAGCTTATTACCTACATCTACGCACTTTTACAAAATCTATATATATATAAAAAGAAGTGTACATTTTGATTGTCACTCCATAACTCGAGAACGGCTCGACATATTGCCATGAAATTTTTAGGAAAGATACAGGAAGGAGAGATGATGGTTAGTTGATTTTGAAATCCCAATCGGTTTAGCCATTCTTGAATTATGATTTTTTTTAGAAAAAATTCAAAATTTGAAAAAAAAAGTTTACATTTCGGTCCGACCTAACGAAAAAAATCGATAAATCGATCCAACCTATTACAAGTTAATTTCATTGACAGCATACAAATGTTAAACAGATAAACCTGTCCAAATGCATATGTTTATCAATCACTTTCTTCTGATGGTAACTATTATTCACGCCTGCCTTTCCAACATATCTTCGTTAATTTAATAATTTGCATACATACAAACACACACTCCCACTCATCGCACGCATTCATGCTTTTGTTGTACAACGTAACATCACCGTCTTCGCTTTTTTTTTTCATTTTGCTATTTCGCATATTCCTCAATGCACTGCACTCCCACTCACTCCCACTCCCACTGCACTCCCACTCCTCCTGCAGCAACATAATGCACACTCACCTGCGCTAATACTACTTTGCCTATATACTCTTCGCACCCATCGCTTATTTTGTCAACATTAAATAGCAGGACTTTTCCATGGAAAATTCCTAAACATAAATTCTGCTGCCTAAATTGAATTTTTTGTTAGCATTTAAGATCATTGAATTTGTAATCGTTAAAGAGTTACGACAAAATAAAGCCATATAAAAACCAAATTTCGTTTGCCTATTGATTTGTCATATACGTAGATGTAGAAAACGCTCTACATTTCTCCAACTATTATTAATTTAAAAAGTGATTTTAAGTGTGTTCAGTGCAAGAAAACATAGTTAAAAAAGATTTTTTCCTTTATTTCATCATATGCATCAAAATTCCACCAACAAGACGATCAACTATAGGTCGACGTACGCGAAATTCTAAAAATAGATTTAATCAAAGGAGAGCGGAAAGTGTAGAGGAACGGTCACAACAAAACCAAGTATAACAATTACGAAACGCACGTCGTCATAGATCGACAGATCCAAATTCATTAAATCCAGCATCGAGACGAACGACACGACTTTCACGTCGTGCTGTGCAAGATATGGAATACGCTGCTTTCGCTTACAATAGCGAAAATTTTCAAGTTGGAACGCCAAAAAATTTGTTTATCTTTGCACCGAACGAAAAAACCAAAAATACTGTGTAGCCACTTGCATTACAATAAGATACAATAATAAAATGTTTTAAGCGAAAATTTCACCAAATATGTGTACAAAATTCAATTCAATTTAGAGAACAATAAACTAAATTGTCAACAAACAAAACAGAAAATATAACGCAACATTCAATCGATCTCGGGCGTTACAACGTACGCCAGGTAAAGCTAGTCTTTTATATAAAAGAAGGCGGTTTAACCGATTTAGTCTATTTTTACTGATAATATTTCCCGTTAAAAGGCGTACATGTGCACCAAATTTTTCGTCGAATTATGGCTCCAAAAACGTTGGAAAATGCATTGTAAGAAAGAGGAAGTGTCAAGCCCATTTTTCAAGATTTGAAGTTTTTCCCATTTCTTGTTATAATGGCACAAAATACGATTGGTACAAAACAATTTTTCGCTAAGATATAGCTTATTATTTTCGTCTACGACCCTTTTAAAAACCTTATAACCTTTAACCGATCTCGTCCATTTTTTCTAGAAATATTTCCTGCTATAGGGAAAATTTTTGTACCCAATTTTATTACGATCCGTTAATTTTTCTTCGAGTTATGGCTGCCGAAACATAGGAAATTGCTTAGTCATAAAAGGGGCGGTGCCACGCCGGTTTCGTTAATTTTTCTTCAAAGCATTCCTCATAGTAAAGGCAACCTCTCTGCCGAATTGTGTTGCGATAGGTTTAACGATTTTTGATTTATGATTAATAATATTTGTAAAATTAATTTTATCACAAGTGGGCGGTGCCATGCCCATTTAAATTTTTATCAAGAGTTTCAATATCAGTCCACTCGTTAAACTTTAACATTCCGGGTGTATTATTTACTAAATAATCAAGTTTTTTGTGTTTTCCAAAATGTTATATATATAAAAAGTGGGGTGGATTTCGCTCATTTTCAATACCATTCTATTCTGGGTCCAGATAAGCTCGTGTACCAAATTTGGTGAAGATATCTCAATATTTACTCAAGTTATCGTGTTAACGGACAAACGGACGGACGGACGGACAATGCCCAATAAAATTTTTTTTCGACACTTATGATTTTGATATATGGAAGTCTATATCTATCTCGATTCCTTTATACCTGTACAGCGAACCGTTATCCAATCAAGGTTAATATACTCTTTGTGCAAAGCACGCTGAGTATAAAAACGAACAGGCAATAATAGAAACAAATTACAGTAATTTTCAGCTGGAGACGAGCCATATCGAAAACGCAAGAAAAATATAGACATCGACCAGTGTTTGTTTAATATTGTAAATTCATTTGAAAGAGATAATGATAAAGATAATCGCGAGAATGATTTAATTAATTACATGCTTGCCATTGCACATAATTGAAAATTTTAGATTGTACTATTTTTCTTTATACATAAATTCTTCCAAATAAACTGAATTTTGAGAAAAATGTAATGTTTTTTCTGTCGTATTATTACTTTCTGAATTTTGTCTTCTGAATTTTGCCTTCTGAATTTTGATTTCTGAAATTTGACTTCTGAATTTGTATGCGTCTGAATTTTTGTTTTCTTCTTTAAAGTGGCAGGACTAAATCGCTCTAAAAAACTGAGCATTAATGTTTTAAAGATATTATGTTAATATTAATAGATAATCTAGCATATAAGATACTTCTGGGAAATTTGCTTACTATAGTGAAAAGAACTTCCCCATAGCACTTTGCTACCGTTAAACACAAGTTATTTCTGTATACCGTCGATGCATTTGCAAATTAATCACATTTGATGTGTGAATAGTACAATAATCCGCCCTGATGCACAAATTTATGTTTTGCAATATTCAGCCTTTGTCGGTTTCAAGATTTTCAAACATTTGTTGCGGTCCAAAGGGGAAAATTGGTTTAGCGAATTAAAACGTTCAATGACCCATGAAAGCGAATTCAAGTCGAGTGTCAACACTTTTCGAAGGTATAACTTGGATACATACATAATGTAGTTATGTTTGTTGCTGTATGTATATACGTTGTTGTTATTATTTGTTTTTACGATGCAAGCTAACTAAGTAAACAAATTTTACAGCTCTATTAAGTAATTAATGAGTTAAAGCATATTTCAAAAACTATGACAAATTCCATTTAAGGTTGAAAGAAGTAAAAGTCAGTGCCCAGCATATAATATGTGTGTATTAAGCTGGGATGATTTGCATGGACGAAAGTTAACCCATATCGCGCCATCGATTTTTCGATAGGTTTTTGGCTCAGGAAAAAAAAAGTTCCACGAAGCATAACCAAAAAAATAATTTTTGGTCCTGCAATATTTTAGTTTTTTGACTTTTTTTCTTTGATTTTTAAGGGTTTCTTCATGACCTACTTAAGAAATGTTCATTTGATTTTAAAATTTTCATGTATACCCTGTCCGACTCAAAATTGTCCGCTAAAAACTTTGGCTATAACAGTTTTTTGAAAAAAAAGTATTTTTTGGGTTTTGAGGAGTGTTTTGGTGAAAAAATTTATTTTTTCGCAATTTTTTTTAAGGGTTTCTTCAGAAACGTGCAGAAGTTTGGCCGATGAAAACGAATTTGTCTCATAGTTCCTATCCCACTTAAAATTATGCGGTAAAAACGCTGGCATTAACAGTTTAAAAAAAAATTTTTTTTTTGGTTTTTGGGACTTGTTTTGGTCGAAATCGATGTTTCCGTTAGATCCATCCACCAATAAATAAAAATAAAAATAAATGTAAGGCGCGATAACTTCCGAAGAGATCTAAGGCCGAGCTTCTCTTCCAATTTGCGTCGTGCTCCTCTTGATTTTCTCTACAAATTGGCCGGACGGGACCTACATGTTTTTTGCCGACTCCGAACGGCATCTGCAAGGCAGATGAGTTTTCACTGAGAGCTTTTCATGGCAGAAATACACCCGGAGTGCTTGCCAAACACTGCCGAGGGGCGACCCCGCTTAGGAAAATTTTCTTCTAATTGAAAAATCTTATTTCTAAAATTTTGATGTTGCTTTGCCCGGGAGTTGAACCCAGGGCATACGGTGTGATAGGCGGAGCACGCTACCATCACACCACGGTGGCCACCAATAAGTATACCAAAATGATCAGGGGACGAGCTAAGTTGATTTAGCCATGTCTGTCTGTCTGTCTGTCCGTCCGTCCGTCCGTCCGTACGTTTGTTTGAACACAAACTAGTCCCTCAATTTTTAAAAAAAAAAACTGTTAATGCCAACGTTTTTATGGCATAATTTTAAGTGGGATAGGAATTATGAGACAAATTCGTTTTCATCGGCAACACTTTTGCACGTTTCTGAAGAAACACTTAAAAAAAAAAAATGGCGAAAAAATAAATTTTTCCACCAAAACACTCCTCAAAACCCAAAAAATTTTTTTTTTCAAAAACTGTTATCGCCAAAGTTTTTAGCGGACAATTTTGAGTACATGAATATTTTAAAATCAAATGAAAAATTTTTAAGTAGGTCATGAAAAAAACCTTAAAAATTAAAGAAACAAAAGAGTCAAAAAACTCAAATTTTGCAGGACCGAAAATTATCTTTTTGGGTATGCTTAGTGGAACTTTTTTCCTGAGCCCAAAACCTATCGAAAAATCGATGGCGCGATATAGGTTAATAAATCGACCCAGCTTAGTGTGTATGTACATATGTCGATTTTCTTAGCTGCCGACATCTATACATACATGTACATATGTATTTATGTACGTTTGCTCCCAGTTAGTTTATGTAACCAGATTTTGGTTTAATTGCAAGCTTTTGGTCTCGTTATTCAAATCGTGCTAGAAGTTAATGTCAAAGTGATCGCAATACCTACTTTAATATATACATACATATATGTACATAGGTATATTGAAGTATATTGCAGTCTATTTATTTGTCAAATTGTCAATCCGTCAATCCGGATAATTGAAAACCTTTACAGCAAACATGACCCGCATTCTGTTTATAGCCATGGTTTTTTACATAAATATTATGTACGTAACCTATCCCACTATGAAGTAACTGAGTCATTGATATCAATTAAGGGACTCTCCTAAAGAATATACCGCACATTTCCCGTAAGTTGAATTTTTTTTGCACATTTAAATTATGTCATTATCGATTTCCTGTAGCTTCATCCAAACATATGAATACATATATACATCTGTGTATAAGTATGTATGCTCCTGAGACTTCAGGTGTGTCCAAAGTCTTTTATTTGCATAAATATTTGGTCAACGTAATGATGTTGAAAAATAATAAATCATCAATTTGTATGGAGTCACAGACATAAGCACGTATCTATGTAAAATATACAAATGTAGGTGTATCTGTATGGACATATATTAGGATGGTTTTAGAATTCATAACAAGCAATTAGAAGCTCAGAATCTCGCGCAATTTCAATGTGTCCATTCTGGACAGAAGTATTAGGGAAACAGGTAATCCATATACTGACACCGACTCAGAGTTCTGGTTGACAGACGGATCAAAACTTGATGACGGAAAAATGTCATCTGTTGGCCGAACTTCAAGAAATCGATGCCAATGGAATGCTACCCCACTATTTTTCAGGCAGAAATGCATGCCAGACAAGTGTGCCTTAGATAATATCTTCTTGAGGAATATCCTCACTATGTCAAACAGACATCCTTATGTGCCTTGCAGTCTTACAAAATTACTTCATAGCTAGTGGATGAATGCATTGGAATCCTAAATAATATGGGAGTTATAATCAAGATTTTGTTAAGATTGGTTTCCGGGCATCAGAAACATGAAGGTAATGAGCAAGCAGTATTCTATGGTCCAGAGCTCTTCTGTGGACTCACAAAGGTACACACTAGGGAAACCATAATTCACTGGGAAACAAAGCAGTTTAGACAACACTGGATTGAATGCCCAGGGCAAAGAGAGGCCAAATTGTTTACAATTCCAACAACGAGAGTATTAGCCAAACACAATAATCTAAGCTTAGAGGGCCGACGAACTAAGATCGGAACGATAAACAAATCGGTCGCTTTTGCTGATGATGAAACGCCAGCTCACAATCTCTGCAAAGCAAACACTCTCCCATCTAGGTGGCGTAACTCTTAATCCTGTCGTGAAATGAAGTAAAAAGTCTATACAGGTACTTAAATACATTAAAAACCTCCACTTATAGTAATAGGCTGAAAGGCGAAGTACAGTACATCTAAATAAGGGTCGCAGTGCATCGAAGCCTAATAATAATACAAAAAAAAAGTAATAGTCTATCTATATCTACATCTTCATCTAAATCGACATCGCCATCTACATCTACAATTTGTTCAACTCCTTGACTTTGATGAAATGTGCACCAATTTGTAGGAAATAGAATTCTTCAGTGAATAGGCGGTATTTTTGAAAAATCAAATATATCTAAGAGTGTTAATACCAGGTAAATGATACTTGGCAGACAGATGCCCAACATCGATACTATGGCAGAAGAGGAAAGTGGAAAGAATTGGAAAAGAGGATGCGGTACCTCCCATAAAAGTGTTTCTTTCCATATCACATATCTCCTGCCCCGATGAAGTCACTTTAATGAAATTCGGCACAGCTGCCAATTTTTTAACGAAAATTGGAGAATATTGGAAAAGGGGGCGTGGCGTGGCACCTCCAATACAAACTCATATTTCCGTATCACACATATTCGAAACTACTGCAGCTACATCATTGTACTTTTCTTTAATGCTTTTATTGAATACTATTTTTACCCGACGTACGTTGTAACGCCCGAGATCGAATGGATGTTGCGTTATTTTTTCCGTTTTGTTTGTTGATAATTTAATTTATTGTTCTGTAAGTTAAATTGAATTTTGTGGGTACACAATAGTTTTGATTTATTCGTTCGGTGCAAAGATAAACAAATTTTTTGGTGTTCAAACTCTAGAGCAAGCAACATATAGCTGGCCATGGGAAAAGCACGGACTCTTTAAATTTAAGCCTGCAACAGCAAGCGATTGTCCCTGTGCTTTGTTAATTGTAATTGCAAAAGCAAGGCGTACAGAAAAACTGTAAGCGATTAAAATTGAATGGCAAATCTGTAGGAATCATTGAGATTCGTGGTATGAGGACATCTTCACATTTGCTTTTACCGCTGATGATTGTTGCTTTGATTACATTCGGCATTAATTTCTAAAGGCGAAGTCTGGTTCTATTGTACAATTTTGGTGGGTTTAAATTCCGAAGAAGCATGATTGGTGAGCCAATTTTCAAAGTTGATATAGGCGCATGCATTCCTTTTGGTTCTAAGGAGTATAGAAATTCATTTGGATAATTCACAATTTTATCTTCATCTGTAACTGTGTCGATCGATTTATATTTCGTCACTTCACCAGGAAATTGGTTTTGAATGCGATCATTGATTTTGTTATTATGACCATTTTTGGGGGCTAAGATAGTTCGCTCGCATAGCCAAAAAACAAAAACATTTAAATTTAAAATTCTTAATTCTGAAATATGAAAAACTTTCGTCTGGATCGAAGGAACCTCGAGCCAAAATTTGGTGATGATCGAAGTATGGCAAACACGTTTTCATAGGGAACACACACACAGAATTTGATTTTTATAGAAGATGTAGATAGACTGAAGCTAAACAATTTTTTTAACAACGGCAGATTACTAAACGTCCAAAAGGAATAACAGCCAAACTCAACAATGCAGTGAAACTTTAGGTGTTAAACTAACTTAAGTTTGTACGGCAGCCATAGTTTTTCCCCATTCCACATTTTAATGGAGGTGTTAGGACTTAACGTCACATAGCTCCTTACCAATTTTCATTATCCTACCATTACGACATCCAGATATATGCAGTATAATATATTCCATTTAAATGGTAGGTTCCAGGCCCCCTTTTTCCCAATTCCATATTTTCTTGGTGGTGTTAAGGATTGACCTCATATAACTCCTTACTGAATTTCAATGTTCTGGCATGTATACCTTCAAAGTTATGCAGTACCAAAGATTCCATTTGTATGGGAGGTGCCACGCCCCTTTTATATATCGAAATTATTTTTAGCCTAAAACCTTCCCGCTGATCGAAGGAACCCATAACCAAAATTTGGTGATGATTGAAGTGTGGGAAATACGTTTCCATAGCGAACACACACACACGCACAGAGAATTTGATTTATATATATATAGATATCAAATTTTTAACAAGAAGTTATAGGCCTTTCAAAAGGGAGTGTGCACCCACAGAACTGTAACATGGTATCTTCTATATATAAAAACACCACACGCAAGTTTTTCAATTTCTTTCTTGGACGTACCGTTTGATCGATTTTGATGATATACACTAATTTGTGGGAAATAGAATTCTTCAGTGCAAGGAGGATAATTTTGTTATGCATGTATCTGTGAAGGAAATGGGAAGAATAAGAAAATGGGGTACAACACCACCTCCCATATACTTTCCATATAACATGTCTCTGGAACCGCTGAAGTTACATTAATTAAACATGGCATAGTTGCCAACATTGTCTAAGCCAAAGAAAATTGAAGTTTATTGAAAAAAGGGACGTGGAACCTTTGTATTACAGAGGTGTAGAAATAATGCGAAAGGGACAATGGCACACCTGAAAAAAAGTGAAAATTGTCTATCATATTGCTACTTAGAAATACCATGCAAGCTTTGATTTTCATATCAAATATCTGAAAAATTAGATTGATCGAATTTTCGATGCCGGGCGATACTAGTACCCACTAATAACAGGGTGGTTCTAAAACATAAAAATAACGGTTTAAGGTTCAATTGTTAAAACTACGGTCATAGATATTACGTTCAAATTTTGTTCCTGCTTAGAGACGGTTAAGATGTGTTTTCATAGCGTAGTTTAAATTTTAGCTCCTTTAGGAATTTATCCTTTGTTCTATATTTTTCCGACAGGGTTTGAGTTGGAATTATTGTCGAAAGATTTTCCCATCCCTTGTCAGTTGTACTTACTTATTTATTTGGTGCTTAATCGTTTTAACAGTCTTTGCCATCCAACAAGGTGCCATGTGGTCACACCAAGGGAATTTAAATCGTTTCCCATCTGGTCCTTCCAGCGGAGTGGGGCCGCCCGATACTTTATTAGTCAGAGTACCATATTTCATTCGCAAAACATGGCCTAGCCAGCGAAGTCGTTTTAATTCGCTTGACTATGTTGATGTCTGCGTAAATCTCGTATAGCTGATAAATTAATCTTCTTCGGTACTCGCCGATGCCAACGGGTAGAGGTCCGTAAATCTTTCGAAGAACTTTTCTCTCGAACACTCCCAGATCCGCTTCATCTGATGTTGTCATGGTCCATGCTTCTGTACCATAAAGCAGAACTGGTACGATAAGTAAATTTTAGAGGTTGATTTTCGTTTGTCGAGAGAGGACTTTACTTTTCAATTGCCTACCTAGTCAAAAGTAGCATTTATTGGCAAGAGTGATTCTTCGCTGGATTTCAGACTGATGGTATTGTTTGTGTTGATCTTTTCCGCTTCTTTTTTCAGTTTGGAGTAAGTAGAACTTTAGGCGCGGGTGTTCAGGCCGATGGTGTCAATGTCATTACCATACGGCAGTAAATGTATTGTGCCAGAGCGGTAAAGTTATGCAGCTTGTATAATTTTCTTCGGCATAAAATTAAGAGATCGCACGATAGTGGGTCCCCTTTATGAAACCTCCCTCAGTTTCGAACGATTCGGAGTGGTCCTTCTCCATTAACTTGAGCTGATGGTGTTGTTCAACGTAATTTTGCACAGTCGTATAAGTTTTGGGGGGAAACAAAATTCAGACGTAGCGGCATGTAGGCAGCTACTTTCCGTGCTCTCGAAGGCCGATTTAAAACAGCGAGCGGTGATGTGTGCAAACTATTTTTTTTCGCTAGTTTCTTTCTAAGATTGGGCATATAGTAAAAATCTGTTTGATGTGGTTTTACCAGGTCTGAAGCCGCACTTATAAGGTCCAATCAGCCGATTCACAGTTCGCTTCAATCTTTCGCACAATACGCTTAACAGGACGATATATGCGATACTTAGACGGCCGATGCCGCAATAGTTGACGCAGTTTGCAGCATCCTACTTATTGTGGACTGGGAAATGAACACGTATATTCCAACCGTCGGACATGTACTCGATCAACCATATTATGCATGGAAGATGATGAAGTGCCTTATGAACTCTTCGACGTAGTATTTGAATAGCTCCGCAGGTAATTCATCTGCGCACGCGGCCTTGTTGTTTTTATACTCAGCGTGCTTTGCACACAGAATATATTAACTTTGATTGGATAACGGTTGGTTGTACAGATATAAAGGAATCGAGATAGATATAGACTTCCATATATCAAAATCATCAGTATGGAAAATAAAATTGATGGAGCCATGTCTGTCCGTCCGTCCGTTAACACGATAACTTGAGTAAATATTGAGATATCTTCACCAAATTTGGTAAACGAGCTTATCTAGACCCAGAATAGATTGGTATTAAAAAAGAGCGAAATCGGATAAATAACCACGCCCACTCTTTATATATATAACATTTTGGAAAACACAAAAAACCTGATTATTTAGTAAATAATACACCTAGAATGTTGAAATTTGACATGTAGAGTGATATCGAGACTCTTGATAAAAATTTGAAAAAAAAAAAAAAAAATGTTAAATGGGCGTGGCACCGCCTACTTGTGATAAAATCAATTTTACAAATATTATTAATAATAAATCAAAAATCGTTAAACCTAACGGAACAAAATTCGGCAGAGAGGTTGTCTTTACTATAAGGAATGCTTTGAAGGAAAATTAACGAAATCGGTTAAGGACCACACCCACTTTTATATAAAAGGTCTTTAAAAGGGTCGTAGACGAAAATAATAAGCTATATCTTAGCGAAAAATAGTTTTGAATCAATGATATTTCACTTATCAAGTTTTACTGGGAAATGGGGAGACATTTTTGTTAAACGCGCGGTGCCACGTGTTATGTAGAAAATTAATTTATCTGAAATATAAGATTTTTCTCCAAACCAAAACTCACAAATCGGTTTCGGAAATGTACTATCTCCCATACCATTTTTTGTTTTGTCACTAAAAAATATCACCAAGAATGAAAAAAAAGAATTTGCAAAAAAAAAAAAAAAAAAAAACAATAATAACAAAAGATACAACAATAAAGCAATTTCCAAATCAGTTTACAGAACAGCACCATTCAAATTAAATGCTTAAGAAAAATAATGCTACTTGTTAATTTAAATAATTTCATTGTTTAATTAAGCTTGCTCAATAACATATAAATTTTAATTGCAACTAAATACAATAACTATTGTCTCAAAATGTACATCCCATATTTTATTTTTTGTAATTCTCAATGACACAACTGCGAAGATCAGCCATGCTGAAAATTCTGTTGACGTTGTTTACGATACGAATATTCATATGAGATAATATTTATGATAATTTATGTGCTATTTTCCACATATGTGCCCAAAAAACAAAAAAAACAAAAAAAAAAAAAAAAAAAAATTAAACATTGGCCTTTTGCTTGGAAGGGTTGGCAAAAACATTTTGTATTTTATGATGTTGTTAACAAAATTTCATATTTAACAACAACAAAAAACATTCTACATAAATAAATACTTAAAAATTTCAGTGTTTTCAATGCAGTTCATGGGCTAGATCGCCACGGTAGCTAATCATATGTTATTTGTACAAAATACTTTAGCCGAAAATACAATTATGGATGTACTGTATATATGCAAATGTTCATGTATGTGTGTAGGCATGTTTTCTTACCTGTCTGGGCTGAAGTGTAAATACCTTAAGTAATTTTTGAAAGAAAATCGTTATGTTGTTAAATTCAATTACAATTTTTAATACAGTACAGTCTGTGTAATAAGCGCATGCTCGTATATTATTGGGTTGTGGTTGTTATTGTTGTGGTATTGATAGTAGACAAACTCTGCGCATGCGCATTCTATGCTGTTACAAGCACAATTTGTTGAATGATTTTCTTTGGTTAGTCTGCAGTGCTGAAGTACTGTAACCCTAGTAATTGTTTATTGTTTTTATGACTGTTTTGCATTTTTTTCTCATTTCGCTTTGAAGAACCTTGAAGAAAATTCTAGTCTTAGTGCATTATTGCAACAGCAAACAGCATCAGGTGCAACAACAATCGAATATCAAAACAAAAGCTAAACCACATTACGAGCAACCACAACAAACTTTATTCAGCATACAATAAAGGTGTATTGATAGCACAAAAGCAACATCAATAATGGCAGATTCTTCATTTGATTGGATTGCTAAGAGTTTGTTATTTTCTACTAAAAAGTTCTCAAAATCCCTAAATTTATATGTAACAAGCCCGACATTCTTGATTCAAGGAATACCACCAGTTCAGAGCTAACGCATATATCTAGAAGGCTGGTGGAGATTCTTAGTACTCCGTAAAAACATAGCAATCCACCTCGTGGATGCGTAGAGGAACTTAACAGGGAGGGCTCCTGTTACCGCTTCTGTGGATCATGGCACTGAAGCAAATGCCAAACTCAATAAAAATGGAGTGAAGGTAGTAGCATACGCAGACGGCATCTTAATCTCTGTATCAGGTCCTTTAACCTCGCCCTTACGTAAAATACTAGAGAGCCGCTTCGAAGACTTCACGTCTGGCCAGCCGAAAGCGGCCTTAATGTAAACACTAGTAAGATGGAGAGTTACTGTTTACTAACTAGAAAAAAAACGACACGATAGTCTCGATCGCCCTCTCTTAATGGTACTACCCTCACACTCTTTACGTGAATCAAGTATCTGGGCGTTGTTGTTATTGTATTAACGATAAAGACATCCCCAAAGGTTTTGGGGAGTGTTGTCGATGTTGATGGTCGGATATAATTAGATCCGGTACGTATTGGTAACAAGCGCCATTGAGGTACTAGTCCGCCCATCCCGGAAACGATTATTATACCCACATTAAACATTCTAGGCCATTCCGCCCTCCCCAGGCATCCGGAGCCTCGCCTGCTAAATATGTGTATAATACTTTCATATTTGTAACAGCATTCCCTTCGCGTAGCTGAGGTTGACAATTGGGTTGCTGAAGCTATAAAACTGTAAAGCTTTGTACTGCGCTTATCAACCAATTGAGTCCTAAGTATTTATAGCTGCAAATTGAATATCGAATATAGCCTTCAACTCGTGTAAAAGAATCATCAGTAAAAACTGGGGTCTAAAATCCAAACTCGTGATATGGCTAAATACGGCCGCCGTGGGAGCCATACTAATATACGGAGCTATAGTAAGGCGGCTGGCCATGAACAAACAGTACAATATTAAACAGATGAATAGAGTACAGCAAGCAGGCATCGAAGGCGTAGAATCTGCACTAAGGTAGTGTCCAACTGATGCACTAAATGTGCTCCTACACCAGCTACATCCAAACCTCCGCATACGTGAAAGTGCAATTTATTCGGCAGTAAGACTTCGTTTGGCGTACTATTAGAACTCGATGCAGCATGGCCACAGTATCCTCAGAAGGCTTATCGATATGGCTCCGTCTTCAAACTATCCCACGGCATCACTAAATTTTGGCAGTTATCATAAGGATAAGTTACCTTCAAAAAGAGAATGAAGGGGGAAGCCAGTTGAACTTGCAAAGGCAGGGACACTGTTGGATGTTGCGGAGGCCATTGAGATGCATCACGCACTCAAATCAATAACAATTAAGTTACATAAGAGATTACATGAGATATCGGTGTCCAGCGAACTTGGAAGGAAAATGTGATCTCCGTTTCTACTTCCAATGGGCGTCAGTTGGCGTGCAGCAGAGATGGCTGGCGTGACATGCTATGCAATAGCCAAAATGGTCTAGGCGATTAGGCCCCAATCAAAGATGATGATGCACATCAGCGAAAGTTATCTTTAGCCATACAGAGTCAACTATATTTCATATATCACACCTAAGTCCCTCACCTTTGTTTATTCAAATAGTTACATATACCCTTGCCAAAAAAATTAATGGCTCTACGTGCCAACTACAGTTCCTAAAAAAAGTCAATTAATTTAATTGCCGGAAGTGATATAATTGCCACTTAATTTTAGTTGACTTCTGGATCATCTCTATTTCAAATATCAACAGTTGATAACGTCATCACCTTAAAAAATAAAGTGTGAGTACTAAGTACTCATGCAGTTGATATGGAAACATTCAGGTACATGTCTAAAAAACTAATGTTGTTAAATTACCTAGGGCTACTCAGGGGTTGAAGTTAAACTATGACAGAGGTAACTTTACCAGAAACAAATAATTTCGGGCCTCTTGAGAGCAGCTTCGTCAACCTCTTATCGGTAACGATCGATACCGATAATCTTATTTTTTACTATCGGATTGTTGTCGAAATCTAATTGTTATTGTCGGGTTATCGGTTTCTCATCGCCGAGTTATCGGTCTCTTATCGGATTGTTATCGAAGGATTATAGATGTGCCATTGATATTGTTTTACGTTTAATTGATATTTGTTTCCTAACGAACCGATGAGTCGTCATTAAAAAATAAATAACACGCCGATATCGAACTCTACAATGAAAAACCGATAGCTTTTAGACATGCAGTTGTTAATTTGTTTATAATTTAATGGTATTTTTCGATTACACATCGATGAATTTCAGATAATAAATCGATAACCTTTCGTTATGCAACTTATAGATTTTTGATAAGAAGTCGATAAAAAATCGATGACATATCGATAACCTTTCGAAAACAAATCGATAACTTTTCGAATACAAATCCATACATTTTTGGTAAAAAATCGATTACTTTTTTATTAAACATCTATAACTTTTCGATAGCACGTCGACAATACATTTGAAAAGGAATGTCACGTTATGAAAGCTGAAATATACTGCTTATAAATACATATATGTATATCGGTTTTCGTAAGAAGCTCTCACTAAAGCCCGTCAAAATTTGTTGCTTTTTGTTCGAAGTTAGTATTGAGAGTTTTGTGAGAGCTTAACTAGAAGGACTTGACTAGCACTAACATATCTGTAATGCTAATATACCTAAAAAACAAGTAAGGAAGGCTAAGTTCGGGTGTAACCGAATATTACATACTCAGCTGAGAGCTTTGGAGACAAAATAAGGGAAAATCACCATGTAGGAAAATGAACCTAGCAACTTCCCTGTCCAATGAGTCATATGTGACTCACAATAGCGTATTGAAATAAGTTAATGAGTCACACGTGACTCATTTCTTTATACAATTTAAAGACACTTTCTTGGTATGAACGTGTCGTTATATATTTGTGAATTCTATGTGAGCGTATATCAAAAGGCCTAAACTTTGGGAAAATGAAAGAAAATTTCGAAATTTTTTTCTGATACCTTTTTCTCATTTTTCTTAAATTTTTGTATATACTTCTAACTTCAATTAAACAAAAAAGCACACTAATACACGCTTTTGGCATTTATATATCAATTTACCGTTATTGCGATTCGAAAACTTTAATTATTTCTTATGGTCCTATATGTTCACATGTGACTCATTGAACGTGGTAAATAAAATTGTTTTTGCTACGTTCAGGAGTCACATTTGACTCACAAAATAAAATAGCCAAAATAAGGTAAATATATGTCAAATTATTTATAAAAATAATATTTTGTAATATATATTCATATTCTCAAAGCGCTTTGTATGGGGACAGTGAAGTAATGTGTTTGTAAGGCATGGGTATCAAATGGAAGGTATTAAAGAGTATTTTAAAAGGGAGTGGGTGATAGTTCTAAAGGTGGACCATGGGTGACTCTAGAATGTGTTTGTACGATATTGGTATCAAATTAAAGGTGGTAATGAGTATTTTAAAAGCGAGTGATCTTTAGTTCTAGAGGTGGACGCTTTTTCGAGACATCGCCATAAAGGTGGACCAGGGGTGACTCTAGAATGTGTTTGTACGATATGGGTATCAAATGAAAGGTGTTAATGAGTATTTTAAAAGGGAATGATCCTAAGTTCCATAAGTGGACGCCGTTTCGAGACATCGCCATAAGGGTGGAACAAGGGTGAATCTAGAATGTGTTTGTACGATATGGGTATGAAATGAATGGTGTTAATGAGTATTTTAAAAGGGAGTGGGCCTTAGTTCTATATATGAACGCTTTATCCAGATATCGCCATATAGGTGGACCATGGGTGGCTCTAGAATGCGTGTGTATGATATAGGTATCAAATGAAAGGTGTTAAAAGGGAGAAGGCCTTAGTTCTATAGGTGAACGCTTTTTCGAGATAACGCCATAAAGGTGGACCAGGTGTGACTCTATGTGTTTGTACGATATGGGTATCAAATTAAAGGTATTAATGAGGGCTTTAAAAGGGAGTGGCCCTTACTTGTATATGTGAAGGCGTTTTCGAGATATCGATCAAAATGTGGACCAGGGTGACCCTAATACCGGGGTACCGCTAATATCACGAACAGTATTCCTGCCAAGATTCCAAGGGCTTTTGATTTCGCCTTGCAGAACCTTTTCATTTTCTTCTATTTAATATGGTAGGTGTCATACCCATTTTACAAAGTTTTTTCTAAAGTTATTTTTCGTATCAATAAACCAATCAAATTACCATGTTTCATCCCTTTTTTCGTATTTGGTATAGAATTATGGCATTTTTTTCATCTTTCGTAATTTTCGATTTCGAAAAAGTGGGCGCGGTTATTGTCGGATTTCGGCCATTTTTTGTACCAAGATAAAGTGAGTTCAGATAAGTACGTGGACTAAGTTTAGTAAAGATATATCGGTTTTTCCTCAAGTTATCGTGTTAACGGCCGAGGGGAAGGACAGACGGTCGACTGTGTATAAAAACTGGGCGTTTCTTCAACCGATTTCGATCATTTTCACAGAAAACAGTTACCGTCATAGAATCTATGCCCCTACCAAAATTCAGAAGGATTGGTAAATTTTTGTTCGACTTATGGCATTAAAAGTATTCTAGACAATCTAAATGAAAAAGGGCGGAGCCACTCCCGTTTTGAAATTTTATTTTATTTTTGTATTTTGTTTCACCATATCATTACTGGAGTTGAATGTTGATATAATTTACTTATATACAGTAAAGATATTAAATTTTTTGTTAAAATTTTACTTTAAAAACAAATTTTTTTTTTAAAGTCGGCGTGTTCTTCAGCCGATTTTTCTAATTTTTATTTTGCACATATATAGTAATAGTATTAACGTTTCTGCCAAATTTCATCATGATATCTTCAATGACTGCCAAATTACAGCTTGCAAAACTTTGAAATTACCTTCTTTTAAAAGTGGGCGGTGCCACACCCAATGTCCAAAATTTTACTAATTTTCTATTCTGCGTCATAAGTTCAACCAACCTACCAAGTTTCATCGCTTTATCCATCTTTGGCAATGAATTATCGCATTTTTTCGGTTTTTCGAAATTTTCGATATCGAAAAAGTGGGCGTGGTTATAGTCCGATATCATTCATTTTAAATAGCGATCTGAGATGAGTGCCCAGGAACCAACATACCAAATTTCATCAAGATACCTCAAAATTTACTCAAGTTATCGTGTTAACGGACAGACGGACGGACGGACGGACATGGATCAATACAATTTTTTTTTCGATACTGATGATTTTGATATATGGAAGTCTATATCTATCTCGATTCCCTTATACCTGTACAACCAACCGTTATCCAATCAAAGTTAATAAACTCTGTGAGCTCTGCTCAACTGAGTATAAAAATTGGGCATTGCCGTCAACAAACTTTCTTCAGATCTACATAATAATAACAAGCTCCGTAATTCTGCATAATTGCAAAAGGCTTCTGATATGCAGCTTGCAAAACTTTCTTAACTTTCATTTCTTAAATTTTTAGAATCATTCGACATCGCCCAGTTTAACACTAATCTATTCTGGCCCCAGATAAATCAGGAGCCGTATCGTGTTATACGATCTGTGGTCGAATTCAATTTTCATTGAGGGTATTGAGGTAATACGTGAAATGGCGGCCACAAGTATTTATTTGATTCAGAAAGTATTGTAACGAATTTACTTGCAAATCCTCTTATTTGCAATCCTCTGCTAAGTTCGAATCACTAAACTGTTGAATAAATAACTCCAATTTGTAATAATGCAAAATGGCCTTTATTAAAGTACTTCACAATACACTCAACTATGCAACGAATAGCTTGCTTAATAACCACACTGATTGATAGCTCAATGAAACTCTACTATTCAAAATAATACTGCTATTGCTCGCTAGATATCGTCTTAATAGCAACTGCTTGACAACTCAAATCAAACTGAATTATTTCTTACTCGCCTGCATCGCTTTTATAGTTTACGCTGCATACTTCTAGGCTCTTCGATTTCCAGAAGTTACTAGTTGTTTCGGCTACAAAATCGCCAGCCACAACTACGTGCACAAATTATTGCTCTCCCTTGTGACAACTCAGATAAGGTATATGCATGTGTTTGTAGTTTACAGTCTCCCGCACACACATAAGCGTATAAGTAAATTCATCGGTGTGTGACATCTCATCTCTCGCTGCCTTGTATGTAAATGTTGCTCGTCGGAATGTGTACATATGTGTAGACGCAATTATTGATTCGTTTATGTAGATACATAATGATTGAATTATTGATGTGCATTCACGTCACTGCTTAGATCGGCTTAGAGCTGGCAGCACTCCTTAGTTTTGCTAATATTCGTAACACTGCCCTCCACCTAAGTCTGATCGTCCCGATCAGACAAATCTCTCGATCTAAACGCTGCTAATCTCTCCAAATGAACCACTTTCATTTTGGTTCGTGGTTTGGTAGTGGTTTGTATGCGGTACACTACATCGTTGATCCGTTTTACAACTTTGTATGGGCCTTCCCAGTTACACTGCAATTTCGGGGACAAACCTTTTTTTCGTTGTGGGTTGTATAGCAGCACCAAATCTCCTTCCTGAAACCCTTCCGAATTAATTGCTTTATCGTACCTCGCTTTCATCTTGTCACTCATAATCTTTGCTCGTTGCCTTACCAGATCGTGTATCTCTCTCAGCTCTTCTTCTAAGACATCAGTGGATTTCTTGACATTCCTCTCCGCATCGGCATCTATCCCATACTTCAAATCAGCTGGCAGTCGAAGGTCATTGCCAAAAATTACCTTTGCAGGAGTTTGGCCCGTTGTGTCATGTACTGCCGATCGGTAGGCCATCAAGAATAATGATATGTGTGTATCCCAGTCCTTATGGTACTTGTCGACTACTTTCCTTAAATGCTCCTCCAATGTTCTATTGAAACGTTCCACCATACCATCGGACTGAGGATGCAATGCAGTTGTCCATGTTTTTCGAATGCCCAACTTCTTGCACAGTTCTTGGAACACAGCTGATTCAAAATTCCTGCCTTGGTCAGAATGTAACTCCATTGGTACACCATACCTTGCAACCCATTCGTTTTTAACCACTTCTGCTACTGTTTCTGCTTCCTGGTTTGAGATTGGGTATACCTCTGGCCATTTACTGAAATAATCCATAACCACCAGTACGTATTTGTTTCCGCGGTTGCTAGTAGGAAATGGACCTGCGACATCCATGGCGATCCTTTCAAATGGTGCACCTGAAATATACTGCTTCATCTGGCCACGACTTCGGGTTTTGGGCCCTTTCGCTCTGTTGCATACCTCGCAATTGGCAATCCACTCGGTGACCGACTGACGGCAACCAACCCAATAGAATCTCTGCTTAATTTTCTCGAGTGTCTTCGTGATTCCAAGATGGCCTCCACTTGGACCATTGTGCAACTCGCTGAGCACGTCAGGAATCCTCTTTCTGGGAACAACTATCAGTTTCTTCTTGCATTGGCCATCCTCACTCTCCCATACTCGATGCAAGCAACCGGATATCAATTCCAAACTGTTCCACTGTGCCCAATATGACTTCGCAATGGGACTCTCTGCTGACATATCCTTTCTGCTTGGTCTTACGTTTCGTTCGAGCCCTTGCATAACATGTGACAGATCTGTATCTTCTAGCTGACACTTTCTTAGTTGTTCCTTGTCCCATTCATCCGTACACGTTATAGTCATTAGCCGGACATCTATAATGTCTTCTCTAGCCTCGGCCTTTGAACAGTGCTTGCATTCTAAACTACATGGTCTTCGTGACATTGCATCAGCATTTCCATGGGTACTACCTTTTCGATGCTCAATGGAAAAGTCATAGCTTTGTAGTCGCTCGATCCACCGTGCCAATTGTCCTTCCGGATTACGGAACTGCAGAAGCCATTTCAACGCTGCGTGATCTGTCCTGACACGGAATCGCTGGCCGTAGAGGTATTTGTGAAAATGTTTAATGCACTCTACCAATGCCAACAGCTCTCTCCGCGTAACACAGTAGTTCCTCTCTGGTTTTCCAATCGAACGGCTGTAATATGCAACTACCTTCTCCTGTCCATCGACCAGTTGTGATAAAACGCCTCCTATAGCATATCCACTTGCATCTGTATCTAGAATAAATGTTGCTCCTGGAATCGGATATGCTAACATTGGGGCAGTGCACAAACGCTCCTTCAATGTTTGGAAAGCCACTTCTTGCTCCTTCTTCCATTCAAAAGCTTTGTTTTTTCTTGTTAGCTCGTGGAGACTATGGGCTACGCTGGCAAAATTTGGTACAAATCGGCGGTAATATGTGCACAGCCCAAGAAAACTTCTCAATTCATGTAGGTTCTGTGGTCTTGGCCAATCCTGTACAGCATCTATTTTTTCGTTCGCAGTGCAGATGCCCTCTGTCGTTACCTTGTGACCCAAATAATTGACTTCCTTTTTAAACAGCGCACACTTTTTGGGACTCAACTTCAGACCAGCGCCAGCTATTCTCTGGAAAACTTCCTCTAAGTTCTTAAGATGTTCATCAAAGTTCTTGCCCAATACGATGATGTCGTCCAGGTACACCAAGCATGTTTTCCAATGTAGTCCTTTCAGTACCTGGTCCATGAGTCTCTCAAAAGTAGCTGGTGCATTACAAAGTCCAAAAGGCATCACTGTAAATTGCCAAAGACCATCACCGACACTGAAGGCTGTTTTCTCTTTATCTTCCTCCTTCACCTCCACTTGCCAGTAGCCGCTTTTCAAGTCCAGCGTGGAAAACCATTTCGTACCAGATAGCGAGTCCAGAGTGTCATCAATTCTTGGCAATGGGTAGCTATCCTTTTTCGTTACGTCATTCAACTTCCGGTAGTCCACGCAAAACCTCATTTGCCCATCCTTCTTTTTTACAAGTACTACCGGTGAGCTCCATGGACTAGCTGATGGTTCGATGACGCCGCTGTCGCTCATTTCTTGAATGATTTGACTCACAACTTCCCGCTTCGCCAGTGGAACACTACGTGGAGCTTGACGGATCGGCCTCGCATCTCCAGTGTCAATTTGATGCTTCACAACGTTGGTGCGGCCTGGTTTAGAATCATCCTGGTCAAATATGTTCGCGTACTTTAGGAGCAGTTGTTTTGCCTTACTCCTAAATGCTTCCTCTAGCCCCTGTGTCCATGCCGTGATGTCATTTGAAAGATCAGTATTACTAGCTGAAACGTGTTCCTGGAGCTGTTCACAGTTAATAACTACTTCAGCCTCTTGGCATCTTCCCAAAATAGCTCCTTTAGTCAGTTTGAGTGGTGAACTCATTGAGTACTCTTACCGGAATACGTCCATCTTGTTTTGTCATAGCCAGGGTTTTTCCTACAAGTATGTTTAGTGCTGATTTGGTTGCTGCTTCGACAACCCACAATTTGTTTGTCCCACAATCTCCATCAACCTTTGCCCAGATGACTGCTTCGGATTTTGGTGGTATTCGCTGACTCTCTTCCACCAGCACTCGTTTACTGCTGTAGCCTCTCTCGTAGCCGAAATTAAGTGGCAAATCCATGTTCTTATATCGCATCATCTTGCTTTGCATATCGATCTTGATGCCTTGGTTGATTAAGAAGTCCACTCCAATTATGATTTCATCAACAATACCTGCCACTATAAAATTGTGAAGTACCGAGACGTTCCCAATTGCTACTTCACATTCTACTTCTCCAATTACCTGGGTGTCCTCTCCCGTGGCTGTACGTAATCTTGCTCCAAGCAATGGTCTTATCTTCTTGTTGACTAAATCTGATCGAATGATGGAATGGGATGCACCCGTATCTACAGTCAGTAAACGTTCCTTTCCATCCACATGTCCTCCGACAGTAAGATTGCTTGACCTTCTTCCAATTTGCGAGATAGAGATTATGGGGCATTCAATTGAGGGAGCCAGCTGTCGCCCCTTGCGGCTGACTCGCTTTAGTTTAACGATTGAGTGGATTTGGAGATTTGCTCGTCTCCTTCAGCTCTGCGTTTACGGCCACCCACATTGTTGGAACTATTGGAATTGCTACTGCAATGACGTGCAATGTGACCTGGGTTACCGCACTTGAAACATTTCATAACTCCGGCATTTTTCTGTTGTGATCCCTTCAGAGCTTCCAAAATTGTATCTACCCACTCTGGCCTTTCAACTTCCACACGATGAGCTTTGTATGCTGGTTTACTCAATAATGACGCCGTTTCCTGAGTCAATGCATGGGATACCGTTTCAGAAAATGTTTGCTTTGGGTTCGCGTATGTGGCTCGCTTCGTTTCGACGTCCCTTATGCCATTTATAAAGCTCTGAATCTTCACTCTTTCCGTGTATTCCACGGGTGCATCCGCATTTGCAAGATGAGCCAATCTTTCAATGTCCGAAGCAAACCCCTGCAAAGTCTCGTTAGCTTTTTGGTAGCGGTTTTGCAATTCTATTTGAAATATCTGTTTCCTGTGTTCGCTTCCGTATCGCCGTTCTACAGCAGCCATCAATGCGTCATAACTGTTCCGTTCGTACTCTGGAATAGTCTGTAAGATTTCGGCAGCAGGACCTTTCAGTGCCACGAACAGAGCTGCAACTTTATCTTCAGCATTCCATTGGCTCACTGCTGCGGTCTTCTCAAACTGTAGCTTAAAGACCTGAAAAGGAACAGAACCGTCAAAGGATGGTGTCTTTACCTTTGGATTACTCGCTGAAGCAGCCGGCCGATTAAGTTGCAATTCCTGTATACGACCTCTCAACGCATCCACCTCTGCCTCGAATTTTTCTTCAAACTGCGTTATTTTCTCGTCCATACGCGCTTCGAGTTTTGATGATATACGCGCCTCTTGTTCTTTCAGTTGTGTTTCCATCTTTGATGTAATCTGTGTCGACATTTCTGAAATACGTGTCTCATGTGATTCCAGCTGGGATGCCATATATGTCTTCTGCTCTTCCAATTGTGATGTTATACGAGTTTCTTGCGATTCCAGTTGGGATATCATATACGTCTTCTGTTCTTCCATCTTCGATGTTATTCGTGTCTCTCGCGCTTCCAGTTGGGATGCCAATTGCGACGACATTGATGCTACTGTCGATGTTTGTGCAGATATTGCAGCCAATATCATGTTCAAGTCTGTGCTCGTAACTGTCTGCGATGTTTCGTTTTTCTCTTCAATTTTTGTTGTTGTTTCGTCCCCATCAGGATAAAAGACAAACTCGTCCACATCAATTCCTTGCGACTCCATTACCTCTCGTAGCCGTGCTTGAAGTTCGATCTTATTGCCGGTTGTATTTAATCCACGGTTCTCCAACTCCTTTTTCAGTTGCTGGATCTTCAATTCACCGAACTTTGCCATGTCCTTGTTGTCCTCTGGAATTTATTCAACAATCCGACTTCTGACACCAATTGTAACGAATTTACTTGCAAATCCTCTTATTTGCAATCCTCTGCTAAGTTCGAATCACTAAACTGTTGAATAAATAACTCCAATTTGTAATAATGCAAAATGGCCTTTATTAAAGTACTTCACAATACACTCAACTATGCAACGAATAGCTTGCTTAATAACCACACTGATTGATAGCTCAATGAAACTCTACTATTCAAAATAATACTGCTATTGCTCGCTAGATATCGTCTTAATAGCAACTGCTTGACAACTCAAATCAAACTGAATTATTTCTTACTCGCCTGCATCGCTTTTATAGTTTACGCTGCATACTTCTAGGCTCTTCGATTTCCAGAAGTTACTAGTTGTTTCGGCTACAAAATCGCCAGCCACAACTACGTGCACAAATTATTGCTCTTCCTTGTGACAACTCAGATAAGGTATATGCATGTGTTTGTAGTTTACAGTCTCCCACACACACATAAGCGTATAAGTAAATTCATCGGTGTGTGACATCTCATCTCTCGCTGCCTTGTATGTAAATGTTGCTCGTCGGAATGTGTACATATGTGTAGACGCAATTATTGATTCGTTTATGTAGATACATAATGATTGAATTATTGATGTGCATTCACGTCACTGCTTAGATCGGCTTAGAGCTGGCAGCACTCCTTAGTTTTGCTAATATTCGTAACAGTATTATCATTTTTATAAATAGCTTGTCATATTCATATTTATCCTTTGAGTGAAACTGGTTTTCGATACGTGATCGTATAACACGATACGGGCCCAGTATTCCAAATTTTGTAAAGATATCTCGATTTTTAGCTCAAGTTATCGTGTTAATGTACGAACGGACATGGCCTAATATAAGTTTTTTTCGTTGCTCTCTCTCGATTTATGCCATTACGTACAACCGTTATCCAAGCAAAGTTGTGTAAAAGTACACGATGGGTATAAGAACTCCCTCATTATTCCCGTCTAGGTTATCTTTATTGTTCCGAGAGTGAGGGAGCAAAACAGCATGTCTGTAGTCAGGGGTGGTTGGAGTGAAAGGAAGTAGTACTCCGGGACTACTAAAAAAATACTCCTCAAATTCTGATAAAAACAATAACAAAATTGAAGAGAAACGTTTTTTTGAAATAATGGAATAGAGCAAGAGCCTGTGACTGCCAGACCTTCGTCATTTTATAAAAGTTGACATTTCTTCAGTGCATACTTCCAACTGAAGCACGATCGTTAGCCTATTATAAAACTTGTGTCATAGAATAGTGGCTTTAACAGATATCGTGTAAATATTTCGCAGAAAAATACACCTTTGTTTCGTCATTTTGTAAAGACTGATTTTCATATATGGCCTTCGTCACGATATAAGAAGCCACTAGCCTCATTGCCAGACATTTTCCTTAGTGGCTTTGTCTGGTCAGACACTTTTTATTTTACTTTTTCATAAGGCTAAATACTTTTTCATAAGCTGAAAGTTTTTTACGGCAAACAAAATTTCAAAAGTTTTTTTAAAGATTTTGTATTCGAATTTCAGTATAAAATTGCTTCGATGTTCTTTGATGTTTAGAAGGATTAAAAGTGTCTGGCTAATCAAAGCCACTATGAGGCTAGTAGCTTCTTACATATATCGTGACGAAGCCCATATATGAAAATCAGTTCTTATAAAATGACGAAAGAAAGGTAAATTTTTCTGCAAAAGTTTTGCACTATATCTGTTAAAGCCACTATCCTATGACTCAAGTTTTATAATAGACTAACGATCCTGCTTCAGTTGGAAGTATGCACTGACGAAATTTCAACTTTTATAAAATTACGAAGGTCTGGCAGTCTTAGACTAGAAGGATTATTAAAAAAAAATGTTCCTCATTTCATAAAGCGAATCAGCTCTTAAATATTTCAACCTCTAAAGCACTAATTTTTTCAAAACCTTCGCCAAAACTTGTATGCAATAATATGCTTTACTAGAAACATATATTTACTCTTTGATTTAAAAGCACTTTATTTGTCCGTACACAAACTCGCTATTTAAAAAATTTGCAAAGCTACTAATGTGAAATAAATTCAAAATTGTGAAATATCTGCTCTTACACAACAAATAATAATAAAAAAATCTAAAAACTAAAACCTTTTCAAATGTGTTACTAATACGTTAACGACACTTTACGCTTGACCCATGCAGACCATATTTGACATTCTAATTATGCAAACACTTCTATGAATAGCAGCAATATTTTGTGGCCGGGCTGCAAAAAAAAAAAAAACTCTGTAGAATTTCGCAAAAAAAAAAAAAACAAACTTAACTCGAATAAATAAACTGCCCGCTATAAAAGAGGGGGTTTAGAGAGACATAAAGAACTCTTCGAATTTGAACGGGGAGCGTCGAAAATGTTGCTAAGTTTGACATTACTTCAATACGTTTTAGACAAATGTACAGCCATATGATAGTGGATTTTTATACTCAGCTGAGCAGGGCTCACAGAGTATATTAATTTTGTTGGCAGGCTTCTATGTATCAAAATGATCTGGACGAAAAAATAAATTCATTTATTCATGTCCGTCCGTTTGTCCGTAAACACAAAAACTTGAGTAAATTTTGAGGTATATTAATGAAAGTTGGCATGTAAGTTCTTGGGTACTCATCTCGCTATTTAAAATGAACGAAATCGGACTATGACCACGCCCACTTTTTCGATGTCCAAAATTTCGAAAAACCGAAAAGTGCGATAATTCATTACCAAAGACGGATAAAGCGATGAAACTTGGTAGGTGGGTTGACCTAATGATGCAGAATAGAAAGTTAGTAAAATTTTGGATAATGGGCGCGGCACCGCCCACTTTTAAGAGAAAGTTATTTAAAAGTTTTGCAAGCTGTAATTTGGCAGCTGAGTATGTAATGTTCGGTTACACACGAACTTAGCCTTCCTTACTTGTTCTTGTTTATATTAATTTTATTTGATAATGGGTATCAAATATATGTTAGCATTTACATATAATAAAAGAAAAATATTTTGTGAAATCTACGTACATATATAAATATAACCAAAATTTTGAAATCAATTTTAGTCTGGTAAAGAACAAGTTATAGGTCTCTCAAAATTCGCATTAATTTTTCAAAATATTTTCCGTAAAGTGCCGTAGCTGTTCCTCCAATAAAAATGTGACTATTGTTTTATATGAAAGAAAATTTTAAACGACCTTCGGTGGCAAACATCAATGCGAACTTTTATAGACTTATACCTTTGTACCTTGGTATACAAGAATTGATTGGGCTACAAAACTGCATACTCGGAAAAATTTACAAAAGCTCTAAGTAAAACATTCGAAGTTTTTGAAAAATTTTCTCAAATTTTTAAAATTTTCAAAAACTGACTGCGTTCAGTTCTCACTAGGAAGACGCTGAAATGTAAGACAGTCAAGCACCTTCTGCAAATGGACTATGGCAGTCGAGTTCATGGAGTTCAAGATTGAATAAGCTTAGTATTTTTAATCTGTTTCTCGCAATGGAAGTGCAGTCTCACCAGAGTTGGCGCAGAACCGAAAGATGCTGCTGGATTGTGACTTGAAAATATGGCTTGTGAATACTGGTTTTAAGCCTGCAGTGACCCGAAAGTATCCCTATTACTATTCTCAATTTACTTTTGGAAAGGTTTGTGTTTTGCTCTGTATCGCCTGGTGTTGTATCCTCGCAGTGAAAACTCTCTACTTTAAATCTGTTTTCGTATCACATGATCTTGGCAATGTCGGCACTAGGTAACTGGATGAGTTGGAGATGTTTATCCGTGTTGTGAAATTGAGTGACGCTGTCCCTGTCTCATCCTGCTTTAGCTAAGTTCACCAGAATGCGATGTGCTATCTGTTCTACTGATATGTGTAGCGGCGTCAGCGCAAGAAACACCTCCATCGCCACAGACAGTGTTTTAAATAAAACCTTAACGTAGCATAATGCTAGTATTAAGCGGGCTAACGTGAAGTGTACATATGGCCTCACAGACGCAACATAGCAAGCTAACCTTTTCGGAACATTTTCAAGGAGCCTGCGACAAAATTGCGCAGACCATAGGATACATAAGTCGATTAATGGCAAACATAGGCAGGCCAAGGCCATGTGAAAGAAAGCTGCTTGCTTCCTCTTCGGATTCTATACTCTTGTACGGTGCAGACATTTTGGCGGATGCTATGAAATTCCGAGAGTACCGAGCAGCTATTACTTCAGTCCATTGCAGTGGGGCGCTACGAATTGGCTCAGCTTGCCGCACGGTGTCCGCAAACGCAGTTCTTGTTATTGCGGGAACCATACTGATATATCTTCTCGCTGAATAGAGGAAACCAATTTATCAACTCAAGGGAGAAGTACGCAGTGATGTTGCTACCGCGCAGGCGCGAAACGATTCTATCCGACGCTGGCAATGGAGCTGCAGTGCTGCAGGCAAATGGACCAGGGAACTGGTTCCGAGCTGTGCCCAGCCACGCCACACTTTTTTCGAATGCGATCACTTCACACGGCAACGGAGAAGAGTGGAAGTAGAGTGGAAGCAACACTAGGCGACCTATCCCCGGGTAGTGTCATCCATAAAATGACCTGCGAAAGTTGTAGATGGGACATGGTCAGCAGATACGCAAGGAATATTCTCATCGCTAAACGGCAAGTTGGCTCCTTAGCCCAATAACGTGAGAGTAGATGAAGAGCTCACATAGCGCGCTTACGTACCCGAAGTTATGCTAAACGCGGTCACAGGTGCGGAAAATGTGCAGGCCGTGGGAGGTTAGATTTTAGTAGGTAGTCCATGAAGAGAAAAAGGGAGTCCTACACTCGGAGAGGATCGCTGCTACAGATAGTAGCATAAAGCATTTCGTCCTTCCACGTAACACAAAAAAAAAACAAACAAAACAAAAAAAAAATTCACCTAGACTGGTACAAGTAGATACATTTATAAGCTTCACACGGTTAATATATAAAAACAGTTTTTGATTTTAGCACCTACTGCGTTTCCTGAACCATTTCCGCTATATTTGTTTTTTTTTGCAACTCGCTTACAAAATATTAAAACTTATTTAGTTATCTTCGAACTTAAACTCTGAAGACGGCATATCGTCTAAGCCAACAATAATTACACACAAACAAATATACTTTAAAGTGCTAGAAGGCACACAATTTGCAACAAATAAGCAAATATAAACAAATAATGATATATTAAGAAACAAAGAAACAAACCAAATAGTAAACTAAGCAATAAATGGTGCCGAAAAAGCAATTAAGTGTTAACATTTTAGAACTGTAACACTTTGATAATATTTACCAAAAACAAAACTAAGATAGTTATTGGCTATTCCCATCATTAAGTTTGATTTTAACGTTTTTTTTTGGCAACACAAGTATACATACATACATACATACGTACATAAATATATGCTTCAAAGGTAATCGTACATTCATTCATATATTGATATTTAATTTGAAGTTATAAAGATTTGTCAATGAATGGTTTTATTTGTGCATATTTTATCCCTGACATTCTTAAGCATTAACACTACACTCATCCACACATACATATGCATATGTTTATGCGTGTTGAGTAAAAATCTAGCATACCTGCACTTAATTTTGATAACTTCTTAATTTATAAGTAGTTTTTGCTATTCTTTTATTTCTTTTTCTCTTTTTTCTCCATTTCATTTTGTCAGAATTGATTTTTAAACCTTAAATGCAAATTAGCTAAATTTGAGATGACAACATGGAAACAATCTTAAGTTCATGTCATGTGACCACTGTCTCTTTCGATTGACCAACTAACCTAAAGGTATAATTAAAAATAATTAAAACAAGTAAGGAAGTCTAAGTTCGGGTGAAACCGAACATTACATACCCAGCTGTACACTTGAAATGCTGTTTTTGTTTGTTTTGTGTGCTTAATAGTGTTGCAAGGCTGCGCAATAATACATATAGATACATATGGTTCTATTATGAACTAAATTTTCTTCGAGTTATGGCTCCTGAAGCATAGAAAATTGCTTAGTCATAAAAGGGGCAGTGCCACTCCCACTTTTCAAAATTTGAAGTTTTTCCTATTTATTGTTATACATTCACTTGGGAAATGAAATACCATTGATATAAAGCCACTTTTTGCAAAGATATGCCTTATTTTATTCGTCCACGACCCTTTTAAAGATCTTTTATATAAAAGTGGGCGTGGTCCTTAACCGATTTCGTTAATTTTTCTTCAAAGCATTCCCTATAGTAAAGGCAACCTCTCTGCCGAATTCTGTTACCATAGGTTCAACGATTTTTGATTTATGATTGTAAAATTGATTTTATCACAAGTGGGCGATGCCATGCCCATTTTAAAAGTTTTTTTCAAATTTTTATCAATAGTCTCAATACCAGTCCACACGTCAAATGGGTATATTATTTACTAAATAATCAGGTTTTTTGTGTTTTCCAAAATGTTATATGTATAAAAAGTGGGTGTGGTTATCACCCGATTTCGCTCATTTTCAATACCAATATATTCTGGGTCCAGGTAAGCTCGTGTACCAAATTTGGTGTAGATGTCTAAATATTTACTCAAGTTATCGTTAACACGACAGACGGACAAACGGACATGGCTAAATAAATTTTTTTTTCGATACTAATGATTTTGATATATGGAAGTCTATATCTACCTCGATTCCTTTATATCTGTACAACCAACCGATATCCAATCAAAGTTATAATACCCTGTGTACAAGTAAAGCTGGGTATAAAAAACAAAAAAAAAAAAAAAACAGAATGGAAAAGATTTTTTTAATGTTAAATTCTCTTGACATTAAAACTCGTAAATCCGTTACTTTATATTACAAAAACAAAAAGTACAAAAGATGTAAATACATATGTATGAATATTTGTTTATATATACATATTTTGGAATGTTTAGGCTGTGACCGGAAGAAGGTATATTTTTTAGTTAACAGCAGCAGGAGGCTTCAAGAGACAGCAGTGAGTTTCTCTGTGATATTACTACCTTGTTAGGATAAAAAAAAACCCCGCGAAAATCGTGCCACTTATCCCTAAAGAGAATGGTTTGCGAATGATCTATTCTGCCTGCTGTGGGGTATAATTAATTCCCTCTACTCCCTTTTTCAGACAGTTGGGATTAGTCAATCTGAAAATCTCTGTAACCGATTTCAGTGATTGAAAATACTATATTACATCAGAGTTTTTTTCGCTATTACTCCGGTCTGAACATGAACAGAACATGGAGCAGACCCGCAGCATAAAAAAGTGATAACATTTATTATGCTCTGCAACGAGCTACGTCGTGTTTCAGAGCGGAGTAAATAGCATAATAAAAACGTCAAACGCTATTTATGCAAATCGATAAATTTTGATAAAAAGGCGATAATTTTTCGACAAAAAATCGATAACACGCCAATAACGAATTCGTAACACTTCGATAACAAATCACTAATTTTTCGATAACAAATAGATAACGTTTTGAAAACATAACGATAAATAATCGATATCTTCACGACAGATAATCACGTTAATGTAGTAATGATGATAATTATAAAGAGAAGACCAAGACGGAAGCAAAGGCCCGGAATTGAAGCTAATGAAGCGTACCACTAAGTGTGTCTCCTTTTAAATTATTGGCTATGTGGTACATCTAGACTGTTTATGCCCACGGTACAAAACATAAGATATGGTGTCTAAGTCAAAAATCTGAAATTTTAAAGCTATGCTATTAAATTTTATTTGCACTACTCACCATTGCATTAGCAGTTAGCAACTTCGAGGATTTTACTGAGTAACAACACTTTGGCAAGAAAGCGGACGCGTTTAAAATTTCCTGAATTTGATTGCTTATTGAGTTCAGTTCATCATATAAAATAAAAAAGAAATTATGGTTTAATTTTAGTATAATACTTAAGTTCAAAAATATTCTATAGCAATAATTCCGATATGATTCCTGAACAGCATCGAAGTGACTGCGAAAACAAGTCCGAGACGGGCCGGAATAGTCTCTAATTAATCTCTAAAATAATCTAAAAAAAAGCATATAGTTAGCTTAATGTGAAAATGTGCTAAGTCACTTTTTACGAATTTTACAGAAGACGAAAAAAACTGAATAATTTTTGAAATAACCTTTTTTTCAAAACTGTGAGTGAGGATACCTTAGTTGCAATACTTTTGAGTGTAGAAGCTTTGAAAAAGATAAATAAAAATCATGTATGCTAACCCAGCAGTTATTTTATGACTTAGCACAATTTCCTCACTCAAAACAAACTTTTTCTCTTGACTTAGCACTTTTTACTCAATATGTTTCCCCATCACTCCTCCCCTTTAATGATTGAAATATAACACTAAAACTATATATTTCACAAAAAATAATATTTATTTGTGAAATTATTTCTAACTATTGGCGGCCACCGTGGTGTGATGGTAGCGTGCTTCGCCTACCACACCGAATGCTCTGGGTTCACACCCCGGGCAAAGCAACATCAAAATTTTAGAAATAAGGTTTTTCAATTAGAAGAAAATTTTCCTAAGCGCCGCCGCTCCTCGGCAGTGTTTGACAAGCACTCCGAGAGTATTTCTGCCATGAAAAGCTCTCAGTGAAAACTCATCTGCCTCGCAGATGCCATTCGGATTCGGCATAAAACAAGTAGGTCCCGTCCCGCCAATTTGTAGGAAAAATTAAAAAAAAAGGAGCACGACGTAAATTGGAAGAGAAGCTCGGCCTAAAATCTCTTCGGAAGTTATCGCGCCTTACATTTATTTATTTATTTTATTTCTAACGGTTCTGATCTGGACCCTTTTGCCGGATGGTGCGTAGACAATAACTTATTTTTAAATTCAAACAAATGCTTTGTTGTGTCTTATTCCATTAAGACAACTGCCACATACTTTATCTACAAACTAAATGCTAAATCTCTTAATCGCTGTCAAGAGAGTAAAGACTTGGTTGTAATTTTTGACTCCAAACTCTCTTTTTCTAGTCACATTAATTTCGTTGTTTCAAATTTTTTTTGCAATGGTTGGGTTCAGTAGACGTAACACCAGAGACTTTAAGGACCCTATGACGTTGAAGGCACTTTATATATCCTTGGTCAGAAGTGGTATTGAATATAGCTCAATAATATGGAATCCTTTCTATGAATCTAGCTCCTATAAAATTGAGAAAGTTCCAAAAATTTTTACAAAATTGCTTTACGTATGCTTCACTGGCCAGACGGCTTCCCATCACATACCACCAGGTGCAAATTGCTTGATCTTCAGGCTTTGCATGACAGAAGAACTTTTATCTCACTCATGCTTGCCTACAATGTAATAAACTTTAGCAGAATTGCTCTGATTTATCTAATTTGTTCATTCCATATATTCCGCTGCATGATATTCGGCATAATAGATTATTTATCGAAATAACTCATAAAACGAATTATGCTATGAATGAACCTATAGTTAGGACTATAAATCTAACAAATCGATTCAGTGGTGTTATTAATTTTAATAACAGCTTATATAAGTTTAAGCTTGAATTGTTTTCTATTTTTAACTAGTCTGTAAGAAAGCATGGAGTTATCGACATGTAAGAATTGAAGTAGATCATAGTCAGCGCAAAGCATTTATCATACACCAAAGGCATGTATCAATTGGGTAAATTCCATTTCAAGGGGTTACCACCACAATATATAGCTTCTCCAACCCAATTTTCAACTCACCTAACCGTGGAAAATCCTGTTTCATTGACAGCCGAGGCTCTGGCGACCACAAGTTCCTCATGGAACTAGGGGGTGGGAGGGCGCGATGGCCTAGAAGGTTTAATGTAGTCATATAAATCGTTCCCGAGATAGTGGAGCTAGTAGTAACTTAATAGTGCTTTGTTACCGGAACGTACCGGATCTATATCCGGCAAAGGGCCATCAACATCGGTAACACTCCCCAAAGCCTTGGGGGAGTGTCTTTATAGTTAATACAACAACAACAACAAAGCATTTACTTTTAGACCGGATGAATTAAATAAATAAATAAAATGCGTGCAGAAAGAAATGACTAGTAATTCAGATTGATATAATTTACAGGTTGACTTAGCACATTTTTTTTACAGCTGACGACTTAGCACATTCACATATCATTGCCCACAGCACGCAAAAATGAAAAATTTAAATATTTTTTTTTTGTGATCGATATATGTATTTTGAATTCAGTTTTAAAACTGCATCAAAATACAATTTTTCAAAAAAGTGACTTAGCACATTTTCACATTAAGCTAACGATATGATCCCTTAACTATCATGAAATGGTTTTGGCGATACTATTACGAAAGCATCCAAGAAACTGGCCCGAAACAGTCCTGAAAAGATCTGGATCACATATCCAAAATGGTTCAGAAAATGTCCAAAAAATCTTGAAATAACCCCTTACTAATCCTTAAAAGGTCACAAAATAGTCCTGAAATTATTCCGAACTCAATCCTGTTAAGTTTCCGAAATAATCCTAAAGTAATCTATAAATAGTGCCAAATAGTGTTCCCAAGAAGTCCCAAACATATCCTTAAACAAAGCAGAAATAGTTCGAAATAGTTCTCAACGCAGTTCCGAAAATAGTCCCTAAATAATCTTGAAATGATCATGAAATAATATAAATACAGAGAAAACAGTCCCGAAATAGATCTCAACACAGTTTCCAAACTATTGCGAAAACAATCCCGAAAGAATCCTAAGATGATCGCGAAATAATAGAGATACAGAGAAATTTCTGTTGTGATCCTTGTATCCTTTTGTAGAATTATACCGAAATAGCATTCCATATTATCGTAAAATTATTCCGGATGTGACACTATCAAGTTTTAATATAATTTTTCTAGGAGAAATAAGTAAAGGTTGCGTTGTCACGATTTATAAAAATTATGAAAGGAAAAGTGGACGGGGTATTTCTGGGAGAGGGTTGTGCTACCCAGATACCAAATATTATTGCTATATGACAAAAACATGTAGAGTGAAAGTAGAAATGGGGAGCGGGAGGGAAGTATCTGCAAACTTTTCCAAAACTGTTATACTTTTTTAAGGCTCTTTTTAAGCCATTAATATCAGCCCTCAGCCCATCCTACTCGAAAAAAATAAAATTATAGCCAGTAAATCTTTACACACTAACTCTGTATTAAATTTTATCGAAATCTGTGTAGCCGTTCCGATAAGATTGATTCTTCCAGACTATTGGCTATCAGCGGGGAAAAATTTCATTTAAATCCGTCAATTCTTTCTCAGGTGATTGAGTCACAAAGATAAACATTGAACTTGTGTACAAATATCCAAAATTTCACATTTATTAAATAAAAAAAAAAAAAACAAATAGGGTAATACCAAACTTACTAGTACAACCAGGTATAAAATTATGTTCATTTAGTAGTAAAAACGTCTGATGAGGCGATTAGAAAATCCTCGAACTCAATCGACTGAACAATCGTCAAATTAGACATCATTAACAAAAACACACCACCATCCTAACAATCCGAACAAAAGCTCGAAAAACAACAAAGTTTAAACCCAGACTTCTCGCCAAAAACACTCTCGCACACATATATGAATATAAACATGGAAGTTTGCTCACAGTGCATTTAGCGAACGCGCTAAATAAAACTAAACATATGAACAAGAACTACGAAATCTATACATAAACAAGCAAACATATAAAATAAAAGAATACACGAATACATTTAAACATAAAAGCCAGCTCACTAATCACAAAAAGACAGCGCACATTTGAATTGTCTTTAAAATTCGGTGTAATTATTTCTAGGCAAACTGTTTGTCTACTGACTTCATAGAGTCAACAACGAACGCACTGATCGCCGGCAACGACGACGACGTACACGACACATAAAAACAGTGCGAACGAGTATTTTCTAAAATTCTGTTCTAAGTTGTGACGCGGTTGCGTTAGATTATCCTTACGCGTGGAGAGAATTTGCTGTAAAAAAGGTGTGGCGTAAAAAAATGTTAAAATATTATTGATTTTTTTAAACATATATTAAAAAAAAAAAATATTTATAAAAACTGTGCCAAGAATTTGATAAATTGCTTTTTTGCAATTCCTCAATGTGAATTTCGCAAAGCAAAAGGACTGAAAAAAAAATATTTTTTAAAACAAGGGGGAAAAAATTATTAAAGGTGAGAAAATTGAAAATGTGCATGAAGAGAACTGATTAAATGTTGAACTGTGAAACAAATAAATAATAAAATTAGGAAAATATTTCGAAACATTCCTTGCGTTAAAAAGTATAGAGAAATGACAGTTGAAATTAGTGTGAAAAAAGTAATCGAAGTGATTTAAACTTTATATGCCTTAGTGTGTATAAACAAAATATAAAAACCGATTGAACGATTGAAGTATGACCATTATACTGGGTCGATTTATTAACGGATACTGCGCCATCGATGGCGATATCGGTTAACTTTCGTCCATACAAATCAACCCTGGTTAATGACTATCATATTTTCTCTTGGGATTCTAAGCTACAGTAAAAGCTGAACCCATGGTGTTCAGGCCATATTGAGAGTAGTTTTTTCTTCTTCTTCTTTTGTCCCAAAGTTCAAATCAAGAAACAGAACTGGAAAATGGTTCCTTATGATCCCCTACACTAACAGCAAGATCAGCTTCCGAGTATTTGGTGAAGCGTTGTATTGCAAGGAAATAGTTTCGGGTTTAGCTGACTTGAAAATTGATAAAGAATTTCAGAGCTTCGATGATACTCAAGTTAAATTATTTAAGCGATTTTTTTATAAAAACAGGGCAGCTGATAATTGCCGCCACCAAACCAAATTTGGTTTGAAATTTATATTATACCGGTTATCGTGAAAACGAGCAGAGCATGGTTTGAATTGAAACCAAAGAAGTCTGCACTTGCTTAAAAAAAAAAAAAAATTTCCTCTCCGTCGACATGTTTCGAGTCCAACTGCTTTGAATCAGAGTTCTGCGCCCTACCCATTGAACTATCAAATCTGTATAACAATACATATCATAAAATACTTCATTTGTACCACAAAATGTTGTGAGAAATTACACATCACCACCCTTCACATATTTAGAAACAACTTTTTCAATTAGCCTAAAACTTTTTTTTAAATAGGTCTCCTTTTGGCAGTGATTTGGCAAACATACCGAGTTAACTTTTGCCATGAAAAGCTTCTCAGTGAAAACTAATCTGCCTCGTATATGCTGCTCGGAGTCGGCGTAAATCATTTAGGTCCCGTCCCGCCAATTTGTAGGAAAAACAAAAAAGGAGCACGACGCAAATTGGAAGAGAAGTTCAACTAAAATTCGGAGGTTAGCGAGCATTGTATTTTTGTTTTTTTGTTTTGTTTTATAAGTTTAAAATTAAAACCGAATAAAATTGTTCATTGTTAAATAAAAGGCTAGAAAAAATTTAAGTACGAATTTCAACAGTCTAGTCTTCTAAAAAATTAGACTAGAGGAATACAGATCACAAATTTCACCATCAGCATTTTTGTTAGAGCACAATTGAAATTATTGAATTCAAAACTTTAATAGTTTATATAAAAATAAAATTACACCCCTAATTATAAAAGTGAGAAATTAAGTGACGGCAATATTTTCGGAAATTAGCACGTTCCATTCCACAGGTCCATTATTTCAGTTAGGATTCTCTATTTGGTTTTAAAAGTTACTGTATTCTGCTCTTCTTTGAATTAATCTGCACTTATTTTGAGCTCAGTGAATAGACCTAATTTTTCGCCCAAGATTGCTTCGGACAACTGGCTGTGATAATTCAAAAATTGATAATAAAATTGAAAAATATTTTTTTCTACCAAATTTTGTTTTAATTTCCAATATATAAATAAATAAAATAATTATACCTTTCATGAACATGAAATGGTATATTAACTTTGGTCCGATGTTTGTAACGTTAAGAAATATAGCAGATAGACTCACCATTAAGTATACCGAATTGATCAGGGCGACGAAATGAGTTGATATAGCCATGTCCGGCTGTTTCTTTGAATGCAAACTAGTTCCTCAAATATTGAGATATCTCAATGAAATTTGACACAAGGACATATTTTTGTATTATATTAGAGATTTGTCGGATCGTTCAGATAAGACGATTTTGGTCATTCCTGCCGCAATTTAGAAAGTATAAACGTGAAACTCGGTGATATTTTTTCTAATATATCATAGAAGATATCCTGAAAAAATCACTTTGATTGGAGCTATATATAGTTATATCCCATACAACCGCTCGTTCAGATAGAAAGATTTTTGGCCATTTCTCCCTTAATTTAGAAAGTATAAACCGGAAACTCGGTGATATATATTTCAATATATCATAGAAGATTTTCTGAAAAAATCACTTTGATCGGAGCTATATATAGTGTATATCCCAAACAACCGATCGTTCAGATAGAAAGATTTTTAGGCATTTCTCCCTTAATTACCAATTAAAAAACGGTAAACTTGGTGATATTTATTCTTATATATCATAGAAGATTTCCTGAAAAAATCACTTTGATCGGCGCTACATATATATAGTATATACCTATCCCCTACAACTGATCGTTCAGATAGAAAGATTTTTACCCATTTCTCCCTTAGTTTCTAATATAAAAACGTAAAAATTGGTGATATATATTCTAATATATCATAGAAAATTTCCTGTAAAAATCATTTCGATCGGAGTTATATATAATATATATCCCATACAACCGATCGTTCAGATAAGGGGGATTTTTTATCTTATATTTATCTTAACAATCGTTTAGGTATGTACATCTGTTCACTATATATTTCTTATTTTATACAGCCGATTATTTGGAGATTACGAATGGGATAGGGTTATTGTTCAACCCCATTCATGAAAGGTATGAAGTCTTCGGCACAGCCGAAAGTGACGTGTGGAACATTTTAACCCATCTTTGACTAAAATTTTAATTGATTTTTCTCAAACTAGTTATTTAGGAAGATTTCAGATTTATCGCTTAAAGTTAAATACTTGTTGGATACAAAACGAATGAAATAGAAAACGTAGACTACGTTCACATATCTTATCTACAATAAATCACCAATAGTTAAGGTAGACTTTCACTTATGTCCCATCACTAGGAACAAGAACCTGTAAAATTTTCACGATTATCGAAGGGAAAAAGTTATTTGTGAAATCTCGTTATTTAGGTATGAAAATGAAGATAGTCTCGTTATAAGTAGACAAGGTCTTAGGTGGTTAAATATATTAAGAAAATTAGCCATGTGACGGGTGAAACCACTCGCCTGTGTAAGTAAATAACTTCAATTCCCAATTTCAGAAAAACTGTAAAAATCTTTTCAAAATTGCTGTACCATATGTTTTAACGAAAAACTTAGATATAATTTGTACTTCAACCTAACTTGTATATTTTGCAAAACAAAAACCTAAACTTATTTTAGTTTGTGACGGTTGAGACAAGTTACATTGGAAGCAAAAGATGTGTGAGTAATTTCAAATAAAAAGGTTATTGAAATCGGATTCCTATAGATAAAGTAGGTTAGGTTAGGTTGAAGTGGCTACCACGAGTGCGCTCAAGGGCCCGTGATATTAGGCCCGTTGTGAGATGATTAGTATATCTGTTTCATTTTTTTTAACCAATTAGCAAACAATCATGTAATTTTTTTTTTTCACCCGAGGTGTCGACTTGAAATATTAATTCAACCGCTAGTAACAAATAACACAGTCACATTTATCAGAACCACGTCCCTTTTCAAAGAAAAAATTGATCGTCAAAAATCGGTATTTTTTGGTAATTTTCGTTATTATAAGCAAGTTTTTTCGAGACTTACGATGCTAAAAGTACTGTCGAAATATTTTCTAAAAAAGCGTTTTGCCAAAACTACCCTCCAGAAGAGACGGGAGATAGTTACGCCAAGCGACAGTTGTACACAAGAGGTTTAATGACAACCTCTTAGGTGGTGCTAATCGTATGCGGATCGGGACAGTTGGTAGCCACACTCGTACCTTATTTTAAATTGTTTAAAGTAAACGACCAAAGGCAGCAGCTATTTCAGAAACACCTATGTCTGAACCAGTTGAGAACATATTCACAAGGTCAGCATGATTGCCACTTCGTAGGTCATCACAATGTAAAAGTGTTAGCTAAAAGCACTGCGAAGGAACAGCATTAGAACTAGTGCCGTCTACTAATGCTTCACTTCTACGCTAGTTCGGAACTAGTGCGATTTGCTGCAGGCTAATTTTGTTTAATGTTATTGCTAGATAACACTGGATCACAAATTTCAATTTTTTTTTCTGCACCAGAGATGCCATTATGAAATTCCTATGTAAAATCACCCCCTGATTTCGAGAATCAAAGTTATTTTTAATTCTATGGTAACGTTTTTGAGATGTTTGCGAATAACGGTTTTTTCCAAAACAAAAAAAACAAAAAAATCTGCAAAAACTAACTAACTGATATACGAATCCTAAGACATATGTACTAGTAGGATACTTAAGTATTAAACGTGAATATTTACATGAATGCTTATAACTTTTTTATTAGTTCATCGATTTTGTTGAATAAAAGCTTATTTTTTGTAATAAAACATAGCTTAGAGAGAAAAAAACAAATCTGCAAAAAAATAAAAAGTTTTCGAGATCCTTCCTCGCAAAGTACAATTTTTTTTTATATTTTTACAAAAAAAAAAATGGAAAAAATCCGTAATGATTGTCGTTATCTTTCAATCTGCAGGGCCTAGCAAAAAGTGTTGTATGCAAAGTTTTTAAAAAATTTTATTGCCTTTTAAAAGCTTCAAACCGTTTTAGAATTGCTCAATTCGTTCTTGAGATATATATGATTAAGTGGACCCAATTTTTTTTTTTTTTTTTGAAAAAAACCGTTATTCGTAAATATCTCAAAAACCTTACCACAGAATTAAAAATAACCTTGATTTTCAAAATCAGGGGGTGATTTTACATAGGAATTTGATAGTGGCGTCTCTGGTTCATTTTGACTGTAAACCAGTGTAATCAGTGTTATGCACTTATTCCAAACTGTTTGACCTCTGACATACTCAACAACCGATTTTGTGAATTGTGAGCCCTTCTAGAGCGAAAAACAAGAGAAGGATAGGATAGGTTAGGTGGTAGCTGCCCTGATAAGGATAGCTCACTTGAACAACACAAAGGTCCGTTGTGATACCACATACACCAAAAATAACGGTGACTTAGATCTAGCTACTTAGAGAATCGTTGGGTAGCAACGATAAAGCTCCGAATGATACCGATCTCAACTTTGGATATATCCTTGGGAGATCCAAGTGAGTCGCGACCGAAGTACTTTCGCCTAGTTCTGGCAAAAGCTGGACAATCAAGCATAAAGTGATTTGGTGATTCCACCTCATCATCCTCCATACAGCTGCAGCAGGATGGAGTTTCCAGTATATTGAGACGTACCGCATGGATACCCATGGGACAGTGCCCTGTCAAAACCCCAATGACCATTGATAGGTGAGCCTTAGTGAACCCAATTATTTCAGCAGACCTCCTGCCATCCACTTTTGGCCAGAAAGATCTTGCTACCCTGCAAGATGTGGTATCCGCCCAACGTTTGCTGAGCTTATTCGGGGCCCATCTATGGAGGAGCAATCCACAGGTGGCCAGCGGGATCCCGAAATCCCTACAGCCATCTTCATCCGGTTCAACTGTACCGATGCGGGCTAATAGATCCGCTTGACAGTTACCCGGGATATCACTATGGCCCGGGACCCAGATAATCTTAATTGTAAAATAATTCGATGCAATCGCAAGCGAGGTCAGGCACTCCCAGACCACCCTTGATCGCACTGTAGTTGAGCTCAAGGCCTTGATAGCCGCTTGGCTATCAGAGTAGATGTTAAATTCCCTAACCGTGGTAGCACTGGATAGCATTCCATCCACGGCATCCTTAATCGCAGCAATTTCCGCTTGGAATACACTGCAGTGATCAGCCAACTTAAACTTGCGGCTTAAATTTAGCTCTTGACAAAAGACCCCCCACCAACCTTTCCATCCAGCTTTGACCCATCCGTGAAGAAGTTAACCGGTCCCATGCCCCAGATAATTCCTTTTCCCCAATCCTCTCTCTCTGGAATAACTGGGGTGAAGGTTGTATAGGGAGCAGTTATCGGCATACAGTAGTCCGTTCTGTCCGGGATGAAGTCGAAACTGGTAAGAAGGCTAGAGTGTCCGCGGTCAGAAAGTCTGTATCCCATATCACGAAGCCTTACCAACGACCTTGCCGCGGCCGCCTTTCCCGCAATATCTACTGGGTATATGTTCAGCATGACGTTCAGTGCCAAGGTAGGTGTTGTTCTGAGAGCGCCACTGATACCAATCAGCGCCGTCCGTTGCACTGACACTAACATTTTGGAGGTGTTCGCCGTGTCCAGTGCTTTCCACCAGACCAGCACCGCATATAGCAGAATCGGTTTGACCACCATCTCATAAAGCCAGTGTACTATTCTTGGCGAGAGTCCCCATCTCTCCCCGATAGCTCCTCTGCAGCAGTACAAGGCAATGGCGGCCTTCCTGGCCCGATCTTCCACATTGGGTCTCCAGGACAGTTTCTTGTCCAAAACAATCCCCAAATATTTAACCCTATCAGAAAGTACCAACGGTACCCCTCCAATCAATCGAGGGAGTTCTGAAATCGGGCATCTTATATCTCCTTGTGAAAAGGACCAATTCCGTTTTTCCCGGGTTGACCGCCAATCCACATGATTCAGCCCACCTAGCCACAGTATCCAGGTAGCCCTGCAGAACATCGCGCAGGGTGCCCAGAAATTTGCCTCTGACTAGGATAGCGAGGTCATCTGCATAGGCAACCACCCGACAACCATTGGCTTCCAGCTCCACAAGAAGCTCGTTGACTACCACAACCCAGAGGAGAGGAGATAGGACACCCCCCTGTGGCGTGCCCCTGCACACCTTCCTCTTAATTATGGCCCCTCCCCACTCCGCTGCGACAATTCTCCCGCATAGAAGTTTGCTAATAAATTCAACCAGAGCCGCCTCGACTCCAAAACCCACCAGAGCTCTTTCGATTGCCCCCGGTAAGACATTGTTAAAAGCTCCCTCGATGTCTAGAAAGGCACCCAGAGCATACTCTTTGTGTTCTAGGGACCCCTCTATTTGCTTTACAATCGAATGGAGAGCCGTTTCCGTCGATCTGCCCTTGCAGTACGCATGCTGTGAAGCCGACAGTAACCCCCGAGGTATCCTTTCCCGTAGGTACAGGTCAGTCAACCGCTCAAACGTCTTAAGAAGAAACGACGAGAGACTGATTGGCCTGAAATCCTTAGGTGACACATGAGAGCTTCTGCCGGCCTTCGGAATGAAAATAACCCTAACCGTGTGCCAAGACTTCGGGATATAGTTAAGCCTGAGGCAGTTAGTATATATGATGGCCAACCAGCGGCAGGAAATCCCCAAAGACCTTTGAAGCTGCGCAGGAATGATTCCATCCGGGCCCGGAGACTTATAGGGCTTGAACGACCCTATAGCCAATTTGACTTTCCCGTATTGGAATGGCAGGCATTTCTGCATGGCCAACGACCGCCGTCCATGCAGGCGAAGATCCCTGCGCAACTGGGGCATCGGGAAAATGATTGTCCAGTAAAAGCCTTAGGGACTCCTCGCTACTCATCGACCAGTCCCCACCATCATCTCTCAGATACCCCAGAGGAGCGGGGTTCCTAGAGAGTATTTTTCTAAATCTCGCGGATTCATTGCAGCCTTCTACGTTTTCGCAGAAGCTTCGCCATGCATCTCGCTTGGTTATCCTTATTTCATATTTATAAATCCCCAGACTCACCTTATAGAGCTCCCAGTCCGAGGGTAATTTACTCCTCCTGGCTCTGTTGAAGAGCCGCCGACTGGACGCTCTTAGGTCGTCAAGAGAATCCGACTACCAGGGCGGCTTGCCCTTCCCTCTGTAAGTTTTCAATGGGCAGGACAGCTGAAAGGCGCTATTGCTTGCCGAGGTGAAGTTTTCCACCAGAACGTCTATCTCAGATTCGGACAGGCCCGAACTAATGATAGGCACCGCAGGCAGTAGCTCTCCCAGCTTCCTACAATACAAGTCCCAGTTAGTACTTTTAGGGTTCCTAAAAGATATTTTACCGGGACGTTCTTCGTTCACTGAGAGCTGAATATATCGGTGATCAGAGAAGGAGTGCTCGTTGAGAACCCTCCATCCAGATATCCGACCTTCCAGTTCTCTACTAACCAGGGTGAGGTCCAGGACCTCCTCCCTTACCGCAGTAATAAAAGTCGGGTTATTCCCCCTATTACATATACAAAGTCCCTCATCTACAATAAAAGTAAATAAAGACTCACCTCTAGTGTTGGTATCCGAGCTTCCCCAAATGATATGATGGGCATTAGCATCGGCACCGATGATCACGCCAACACCTCTCCGCCTTGCTTCAGCGGTGATTTCACCCAGTATCGCAGGTGGTGGTCCCTCTACGTCCCCGTGGGGCATGTACGCTGAGACCACCCACATTTCATTACTTCCTCGCTCGAGGCAGACCGTGGTTACGTCAGCATTGCTGAAATTAGAGAGAATAAAAGCTTTAATCTCTTTTTTAACAAGCACACAGGATCTAGGCCTACTTGCCTCTCCATGCACCAAGGTGTTGAATTTTCCAGTCCTTAATCCAGAAATCTTACTGCCGTTACTACTCAGCCACGGCTCCTGGACAAGGACTATATCCACTCCGCCTTTTTCAAGGCAGAGCAACAAATTTGCGGAAGCCGCCTTAGAGTGCTGAAAATTGATTTGACGGATTTCCATCAAAAGCGCTCTTCTTCCGCACCCCATCCTTGGCGGATTCGTATTAGTCTTGTCCATTCTAAAAAAGTCCCCCCTCAAGGCCGCTATCCGGAGCCGATTGTGTAGTCGCCCTTTAACGGTCTCGTGGTTATCTATGCTACGCAGGGAGGCCACGCGAGGGTTGACGCATTACCTTATGAGTAATGCGTTCAGAGCCAGACCGGACGCGAAGCGGGAAAATCTTCAACCGCACCTACACCACCAACTTAACGGCGACGGGAGCCGGAACGTACCTTGAGGCCCGCCACGGTTTTAACGGGACGTGGGCAGGTGCAGCATTAGCCTACCAGCCATTTCGGTAGGGTTTCACCCCGACCTACTAAGTGGCAGAATACCGCACCTACCAGCCCAAAGTCATCAAGTCCAAATTGAATGTCAAATCAAAGCCCTAAAACAGTCCAGTTCGTCACCGTTGTGTACCGATCTTGACTCTTAAAGAGTCCTCCCTCCCCTGAGCTCGGCACAATGACTCAGGGGGTGCGGGTTTTATCGAGTTGTCCTCTCTAGATCCGCCATTATCAGTAGAAGCAGGGGCACCTCGTGCAGGACGTGAAAACCAATCACGCGTGACATTCGTCACTATGGCCGGTCTAAGACTGAAATCAGTCCCTGATCCAGAGCCTGAAACAACTTATGATATCCAAGCCAAGTATCTTAGCCCCCAAAAAAACGAATGAAACAAGAGAAATACCCCTGACAAATTTCAATATAATTTACTCAACAGCTTTTATAGCGTTTTTAAATTTTCTAATTTTAAATGCCTTCCAGGCCCATTTTGAAAAGTTTAAAAGATTTGAAAATTTGTAATGAGTGCATTTATTTCAGTCTATTTATCAAGTTTCATCTGTTTCTGCCATTTTTCGGAATTTATTTATAAATTAGGTGTGGTTACATTCCGATATCGCTCATTTTCAATAGCAATATCTCCTGGAACCTAGCAATCGCGTAGACCAAATTTTCTAAAAAATATCTCGATTCGTTCAGGTAACATTTTAGCATGCGGACGGACGCCCGTATAGACATAGCTCAATCAAACTCATATTCAATACTAATAATTTCAATGTATGGAATCAATATATTGAAAAACAAAATTCATTCTCATATGTGGTAGCTGAGCTAATTGGCAGAAATGAAAGTAATTCTAGAAAAGATAATAAAAAGTAAAAAAAAAACTGATAAATTCTGTTACGTCATTATTCCCCAGTTTAAATAGGTTCTATGCATACATGATGTATGCATGTTAAATGAATGAAAAAGTATGTACGATTCATACTTTTTGAATTGAAACATATTTATTAATACAAAAAGTATGCGTGCTTTATTAGTGAAAAAGTATGAAGAATTCACTATCTCCCGAGTGGAAACAGTTTTATGCATGCATGAAATATGCAGGTTGTATCAATGATCGTATGTTCGTAAAAATACACTTTTTTGAACTTTGTCTGCACCTATAGGGATCTTTGATTTTTTTTATTCTCTTCAAAAGCTTATTCGTATTTATGAAACTTATGTACTCGAAACAGTTATTTCTTTTCGAAAACAACTTCATAATATGAATAACTGATTAGAGATTGTGCGAGGATTAATAACGACCATTTGGCCACATGATGCTTTGCCATCATTGAACTGTTTTGAGGAAAATTTTCATAATCAAAGTTGATGACTTCAAGTCGGGCCATCTGCCAATATATCAATGTTATTGTTATTGTTGCTACATACATATGTAGTATGATTTATTATTGATCAAACATACCTATGGATGTATGTATACATGCTTTTATAGTGCCTTTGTATGCATTCGGTGTTAATACAGCCATTTGCATACAGAAGTAGTCCAAAGGGGGTAATCAGGTATACATGCTTTCTGAGAAACTAAATGTGTTAAATGGAAATGAACGTTCATTTTTACTGACATGGATACATATCTCCAATTCATAACTCAAATATTGCTGTCGCATGCATACATTTCCAAATGGGTCATCAGGCCGCGGTTTTAGACTTAATCGGTGTAATGCCTAATAATTATATAATTAAGTAAGCCATTCTTTGCTTTAAATTTTTCTAAAAATTAAGCTCATTATCTATATGAGCTCATTTTGCGGTGAGTTAAGATAATTACTTTTCCAATAGAAAGCGCTCAACGAATAATCTTGTTCAACAATGTGCACTATATGCATACATAGATCTATATGCACGATGTACGTACTCGTATGTATAAATTAACCTCTTGCTTTAAAGTTCAAATGAAAAAAATCGCAAAAAAAAAACAAGCCCTTGAAGAAAAAATTAGAAACGAAAAAAGAAATAACAAAAAAAAAAACCAAATTTGCTAATGCATGTTTTAATTGCGTTCATTACAACCGCTAAATATTCAAGAAATATTCAATTTCGATTTAAAGAAACAAGCACAAAGAAGCAATCGAATAGAATGTTATATATGTACGTAGTGAACTCTGGCAAAATTAGAACTACAAATAGTAATATGTGCATATAAGTGTATGAATGCATTTTTTAAATTTGATTCGTTTGTATGCAGATTTTATTTGAGTTTTGCATATTGAAATGCAGGCATTTGTAGATCACGTGTTCGTATGTGAATTGCATTGATCCTTGCTCGTATGTATGTGCGAAAATAGTATTTGCATGAACTATATACTTAATTTAGAAAAAATAAACTTACTAGTTACTGATTAGAATTAGAATTTCAAGAAGCCTGCAATTGCTTCGTTTTTTACTGAAAGTAAAATATAAACTGACCCCAACTACATCTAGGTTGGCATGATTTAGACGATAGTTTTGTTAGTTGAGAAAATTCGTAGCCATGGACTTCAAGTCCTGCTGTAAATGGGAAGCACGATATCAATTCTTAGTCGATGTTAAATATTGGTAATTCGATAGATATTGATTGGCTTATTCTTTTGGGGCAAAAGTGAGGTTATTATAAAATATATAAAAAATACAACATAAAGAAGAGTGAAGTAAAACAACTAAACATATCAGAATACCACGTAACAAAACATCAAATATCATTATATAACGTAAAATAAAATAGCATAACGTAACAAGACATAGCATTACAAAAACGTTACTTATACTGTATAGCATGACATAACATGACATAAAATATAATATAACATAGCATTACATAATATAATATAACATAACATAACATAACATAACACACACCATAATATAGCATAACAGCGGATGAGATAACACAAGACAACAAAGCATAAAAAAACTTAACACGATATTACATATGCACATGGTTTTTTATAGGGAGGAAATGGTTTACCCATCTTCGTCTTCTTGTAGCGATGAAGAGATTGTTTGGAAGGTTTTGGGGAGTTTTATCGATGTTGATGGTTTTCTGCCGGATATGGATTCGGCACGTTCCGGAAAATAGCACCATTAAGGTATTAGCTCGAATTGATAAGACCCCGTTAGCGCTCGGCACGGATAGGGGTTTAGAAGTTCTGGCAACTTCTTGAATCCTCGAATAGTTTAGTTCGAGTTGGAGTTTTCGACTTCCTTATACTTTTAGATGGCTATGTATTTAAGTCTAACCTCACGCTAGTGTAAGCATATTGGGACGCCCCCCGTTATGTGGTGGTAGCGTTGTACGTGTACTACAAAGAAGGTCCTGGGTTCAAGTCTCAAGAAATGCAACGTTAAATACTATAGAAAAAGCTTTCCTAAGCGGGGTCGCCACTCGCCAGTAATTTGGAAAACACTACGAGTGTATTTTTGCCATGAAAAGCTTCTCAGCGAAATTTTTTCATCCGCTTACAGATGCCGTTCGCTATAAAACATGTAGGTCCCGTCCCGCAATATTTGTAGCAAACTCCAAGGTAGCACGGCGCAAATTAGAAGCGGAGCTCGGCCTAAATCCCATCTGAGCTATATCGCGCTTCGTATTCATTTAATTACAGGTAAATCGGGTTTTTGGCCACCGTGGTGTGATGGTAGCGTGCTCCGCCTATCACACCGTATGCCATGGGTTCAACTCCCAGGCAGAACAACATCAAAATTTTAGAAATAAGATTTTTCAATTAGAAGAAAATTTTTCTAAGCGGGGTCGCCCCTCGGCAGTGTTTAGCAAGCACTCCGGGTGTATTTCTGCCATAAAAAGCTCTCAGTGAAAACTCATCTGCTTTGCAGATGCCGTTCGGAGTCGGCATTAAACATGTAGGTCCCGTCCGGCCAATTTGTAGGGAAAATCAAGAGGAGCACGACGCAAATTGGAAGAGAAGCTCGGCCTTAGATCTCTTCGGAGGTTATCGCGCCTTACATTTTTTTAAATCGGGTTTTTAAAACTTCAGTTATGAACTGAGTCCGGCAGAAATTCTCCCGTCATTTGGACGCTTCAACCATGGCTTCAAAGAAGCGAGCTTGCTCTCTGGCCTAACTCTACATATTTCGTAGAACTGCGTGATTCTAGTTGTTGCTTACTGGTTTATGAGAATAATAATTTGCCTCTTCGTGAGTATGGTGATCTCCATTTTCGCTGTTTTCAGGTGAATACTATGATAAATCATACACTCACTTTACTACTTAAGCGGCGCCAGCTTTCAATGTCGTGTTATTATTAAGGCAGTCACATCGTCTTCGAAAGAACGCGAAAAGTGCAGCCTGATATGTTCAAGTGAAGCCGACTGTCGTATATTTGAAGTTAGGGCCTAACCCGTGATTTGCTTTTTACAGTAAATACCAGTCTTTCAGGTAGCCTCTTGAAATATTAATGAAATATCGATACATTAATAGTTTTTCGAGCATACCGTCCGACTTGACTCTGTAGGAAGCATTTTTGCACTATCAGCCTTCCTTGATGAAGGTTACGGTTTTCTTAACTGTGTTACTTTAGCTTTGATAATGCCCCTGCTCAGAAATCATAACGGCTGTCTACATGGCATTAATTGCAAGGGACGGTGTCAGCCATTGGATATACCTTCCAAGGTTATATTCGAAAAGTCGAGTTTATATGCTATTAAAGGGCATTGTAATATAAATATATTTAGCCACTGCCATCAATTTGTCTAACGCTTTCATACAAAACACGTTTCAAGCATTTCATGACTCACAAAAAACGAAGGGAAAAATAAAGCAAAGATAATTAATACAAACATTACAAAATGTTTAACTTCCTGATTGGCCGGCGAATTTCGCATTGAGGAAGAAACTCAAACCAAAAATAATAAATATCGGCAAAATTGGTTATGAGTTCATAAATATGTACATAGACAAGTACATATATTTTCAGCGTTTCAGCTCAAGATGAATGGAAGGGGGCACCTGATAATCAAAGCAAAGACGTTTACTAAAGCTGAGACAATTGGGGCCTATGGAGAATGAAAAACTAAAATGCCACGTAGGTTTAACTACAATTTTTGATTTGAATGTTTAACTTGTAAATCAACTCAAATGAAATACGAGAAGGTAATTGACAGTTTTGGTTAGTGTCATAACGAAATACCGTAACATGCGCAGCATAACCAAGTGAAATGTAAAAGTTTAATGACGTCATGAATTGAATTCCGAACTTTATTCATGGCTGCATCCTCGTTTATTACCTTATAAATCATGAGTGTTTATGCTAAACTGATGCATAATAGTACTTTTTATTTGCTGGATTTTTGGTTAATTCACAAACACAAAAAAAAAAAACCCCAATTTATCACACGAACTCTGACATCACAAATTTACCACGCAGCTAGCCTACTTGCGTAGTTGATCTGTTTGTAAATAATAAAAAAATATAAGTAAGGCGCGATAATCTCCGAAGAGATCTAAGGCCGAGCTTCTCTTCCAATTTGCGTCGTGCTCCTCTTGATTTTCCCTACAAATTGGCCGGACGGGACCTACATGTTTTATACCGATTCCGAACGGCATCTGCAAGGCAGGCGAGTTTTCACTGAGAGCTTTTCATGGCAGAAATACACCCGGAGCGCTTGCCAAACACTGCCGAGGGGCGACCCCGCTTAGAAAAATTTTCTTCTAATTTAAAAACCTTATTTCTAAAATTTTGATGTTGCTTTGCCCGGGGTGCGAACCCAGGGCATACGGTGTGGTAGGCGGAGCACGCTACCATCACACCACGGTGGCCGCCAGTTGATCTGTTTGAATTCAGTAAATATTTGGGGGGGGGGGGGGGGGGAGAAGCAGTGCACGGACTTTACCAATTTAATGGTAGATCTAGCAACTTTTTAGCCCATTTTAATTTTCTACCACTTCCACCACCAAAGCCCAAAAATCTACCAACATTTGCCTTTGTAATTTCGAAGACGAAAAATTACACCTTTTGGAATATTTTGATGCAAAAAATATTCAATCTAGTCAAATGACAACGATTGTTCCCTTAGTTAAAGCTTTTACATTTCACAAGACTTCCATGGCAATTCTTAACATCGAATGGCGACCATTAATGTTATATGATAAGGAAAAAATAGAAAAGATATTATCCGACGATATTCTTACAGGATGGATAAAATTGGGAACTGAAAAGAGTCTTCTAGGAGAAAATTGGTTTGAAAGTCTGAGTGAATAAATGTGCTCCTTAGCAATATTACCTCACAGTAGTGCATAAACGACATAAAAACCAACAAGCGTAATGGATTACAAAATTTCAAGCATTTCCAATCAAATATTAATAAAAGAGTATTGTATCGGACGGACTTTATTTCAGCCTCCAACTGAATTAATAAGATTTTACAAAAAAATTTTAATTTGTAGAAGGTGATTTTGCTCCTTGTATCTAATAACACCCATATGGCACTAGATTTTTCTTTTGTTTTTTTTTTCTGACAATTTTTTTGTTGTTGAAAATTTGGTTTTTATTTTGAAAAATTTGTGCACAAATTCAAACAAGAAATAAAATTGTTTATGAAAGAAATGTAGTAGTCACCTACTCGCAAATATTTTCCTGCGCTATTTTCATCAGTTTTTTATGAATAATTGTGAACGAAAATAAAAAAGTTTTAAGTAAACGATAACATGCTAAAGTCGGTTATTTTGTAGCAGAAAATACTAGGTACATTGGAAAATTGTTGTTGTAATTAGACATATCGGTAATTTCCTTAGTATATCAAGCTCAAGATACAGGAAAAAAGCAAGTTTCATATAAGGGCTGATCACATTCAACACGGCGTCTACAGAGCAGAACCACAATAAAACAAGGCTTGACGACAACCGTACTTTGAAAGCGGCAGCCACCAATTGCAGTCATCCAGTGAGTTTTACAGCTCCGGCTCACGCTCAATTCCCACGGCAATGCTCTGGATCATTGAGAGACTTGAGAAGCAGATGTCGTGATATTTTCGCATACGTGAAATTTGATAGGCAGATGTCGCTGCTGTTTTTCATTTAACTCATATGGCGAAAGGCTAAGCAGCGACATCTATTTTTGAAAAAGTAGGTTTAATAAAGGCAGCGTTGCCAAACTAAAGACAAGTAATTAACAAATTGTCTGGCTCACAAATTGAACCACACTTCTATCTGGATTTATCTGGCTCAAATCGTTGTTGTTGCATTTACATTATTTATCTGGCTCAGGATTTTGCCACCGGATGATGGCTAATATAAATTAGAGTAAACAGTAGCGAAAAAATTAGAAAAAAATATTAATTATGTTTTAAAAACGCCCAAAGGAATGATTTTATCTTTTATTTTCTGTTATTTACTTCTATTTTAGTTTTTATTGACAAAATAAAAAGGACGTCACTCACTGTCGCTTCCCAAAAATAGAATTAGGTTTAATCTGGCTACAACAGCTGCCGTGATTGATTGTCGTACTGCTCTGTCGCGCCGAAAATATCGACGCTCATAAGAACATGCGTAAAAATAATATGACAGATGTGGCTGCTACACCGCGTGAATGTAGTCAGCCCTATAGGCATACGCTATGTATATACCATATATGTAATACTCCTATATTGCTACAAAAGGATAGGTACATTCCCAAACACCAGAGTGCCGATATATTGCTGTTTAAACGTTTTTGTTTTTGTATTCAATAATCGAATGTACCAAAATAACATTTCTTTCTTGTCACACTTATGCTGCTACAATCACAGAAATCTTGTCTTGTTTTTGGAATTCAAAACTCATTGCGAGCATTTTCTATTAGCAATAGCCATGTGTTTTTTTGCACGCGTATACGTTTCGTTTGCGCGTGAAAAAAACGCTTATCCTCGCTTAGATAATGCTTAGGAGACCCATCTAGCGGCAGTGGTTAAACAACTAGCTACAGCTACAGGGTGTCAAGCGGAGACACAACCCTCTGTTATATTTCTGGGTATAACATATAGCTGAATCAGATGTGATAGATAGTGGATGCGCATAGAATACATGGAATTAGTGCAGAAGGTGATACATGGACATATATTTCAGTTACATCTGAGTATAATGCGTATTGAAATTTAGTAGTACTAATTTTATGCGTAACAATTTCAAAGGTGCATTTAAATTTTGTCGCTTAGCAGTCCATATAAAGTTGAAGCGTAAACGTATATAGACGTGAAAAAAAACACAGCTAATAAATATAAGAGTATTACATATATGGTATATACAAATTTACATGATGTTTTTTGTTTTGTTACATGTTTTTAAAGTGTTATTTCCGTGAAATGTGCTTTATTTGTTTTACTATAAGATATGAATGGTTTTGTATAAATATAAAGTGTAGCTATTGTTTTCTTGGATAAAAAATCTTCCAACTTCTACCACTATTTTAATTTTTCGTCTACCAACATTCTCTTTTTAAAGGTCCGTGCACTGCGGAGAAGGGTTGCATGTAAATATCTTTTTTATATAACTGATGTTTTGCATTTTGAGAACATTTCCCTATAAATAAAAGGATCATTCGAATATGTTCAGATTTTCGATAGGTGTTCCAATCTAATTAAATGATTATTTGTAAAATTGTAATATGATAATTCAGAATAACCAAGTAGTTTGAATAGTCAAATATTTTTGAATAATCAAGCAATAATACACCATCAAATATTTTAATGATTATAATTCCGTTCACGCAGTAGTCGAACCTAACCAAATCAAAAGAAGTAAGGAAGTTTAAGTTCGGGTGAAACCGAACATTATATACCCAGCTGTACACTTGAAATGCTGTTGTTGTTTGTTTTGTGTGCTTAATAGTGTTACAAGGCTGCGCAATAATAAATATACATATGGTTCTATTATGGACTAATTTTTCTTCGAGTTATGGCTCCCGAAACATAGAAAATTGCTTAGTCGTAAAAGGGGTGGTGCCACGACCATTTTTTAAAATTGAAATTTTTCCTATTTATTGTTATAAATCCACTTGGGAAATGAAATACCCTTTATGTAGAGCTCTTTTTGCAAAGATATGGATTAATTTATTCGTCCACGACCCTTTTAAATACCTTTTATATAAAAGTGGCCGTGGTTCTTAACCGATTTCGTTAATTTTTCTTCAACGCATTCCTTATAGTAAAGGCAACCTCTCTGCTTTGTTGCGATAGGTTTAACGATTTTTGATTTATGATTAATAATATTTGTAAAATTGATTCTATCACAAGTGGGGGTTGCCGCGGCCATTTTAAATTTTTTTTCAAATTTTTATCAAGTTTCTCAATATCAGTCCACACGTCAAATTTCAACATTCTAGGTGTATTATTTACTAAATAATCAGGTTTTTTGTGTTTTCTAAAATGTTATATATATAAAAAGTGGGCGTGGTTATAACCCGATTTCGCTCATTTTCAATATCAATATATTCTGGGTTCAGGTAAGCTCGTGTACCAAATTTGGTGTAGATATCCAAATACTTACTCAAGTTATCGTGTTAACGGACAGACGGACAAAAGGACATGGCTAAATAAATTTTTTTTTCGATACTGATGATTTTGATATATGGAAGTATATATCTATCTCAATTCCTTTATACCTGTACAACCAACCGTTATCCAATCAAAATTATAATACCCTGTGTACAAGTACAGCTGGGTAATAAATCAATAACTGGGAATAATAGAAAATAATTGTTTAAAAATTTGAATTAGTCAAATAATTAACAGGACTAAATAAATGGTAGTACTCCAATAATTAAAATATTCATAAAACTAAAATTGAATAAAATATTTAACTAATTGAAGGGAACAGATAATGTATACGAATTTAAATTAAACAAATAATTGAAGCCACTAATACAATTTGCAGTATTCAGAAAACGAAAAAATAAATCGATGATTGAAAAGAGTAGAAAATAATTAATGGAGATAAAAATTTTAAATAACCAAATAATTGAAACGACTAATAAAATTACAGTACTCAAATAATTAAAACGTATCATATGCATAACAAAACGAATCAAATAATAACAAGTAATCAAATGAATAAAAACAAATTATTTATTAATATAATAGAAAAAAATTGGGATGTTTCCAAATCTAAATCTATAAAATAAAACTTGAAATGATTATAAAAATTTAAGCACTCGAATTAATAAAAATTATTATATAGCTGCAACGACTTAAATTAATGAAAATGAAAAAAGTAATAAAATGAACAAAAATAATTCAATAATTGCAAATAATAACAACTAATATAAGATATCAAAATAATGTAATTAATCAAAAAATTTAAATGGTTATAAACATTTAAGTTATCAAATTATTTTAAATAATCAAATAACAACAAGGAATCAAATATTCATAAGTAATTGAATGAATACAAAGAAATCAATAATTGCAAATAATATAAAAAAGTAAATATAGTTAAAAATAAAATTAATCAAACAGATAACAAATATAGTTAAAAATAAAATTAATCAAACAATAAAAACAATATAATATTTGAAAATAATCAAATAATAAGGGATAATCAATAAATCAAAGAAATCAAATAAGTTAAACGAATAAAATTTTAAAAGCAATAAAATAATTCATACAGAGTAATTTATTAAAAACAATAGAGTAAATAAAACCCAACAATTGATTAAAACAATTATTCTGTAATTTTTATTAGTAAATTGACGTAATTATTTTTTTGATTAATGACATATTGATTATTGGGTAGGGAAAAATTTAGTCATTAATATTGTCTATACCATCAAATAAAAAAAAATCATTAGTTGTAGACTTGTTTTTGAATTTGTTTGTTACTGAAGTGAAAACAATTTGGCAAACAAACTTTAATTTTGATCAGCGCTTCTGTGCGGCCTGATTGCATTGCTCATTCTAAAGCCATCTGCTTAACTGATAATCAAATTTCTGCCATTTTTCATTAAACAAATCAAAAGAAATTAACATGTAATTTCACAATGAATAAAAAGATTATGAGATTAGAACAGAAAGCGCAGTTCCCCCAGTTCGTTCGAAAAGTCGCTGACAGCTTTTCACACACTTCTAGGTATTTAGGGAATAGTATTTCATCAACATAGATATTAGCATATACACATACATATATATACGTACATATTGACATACCAATGCAAGTTGAAGTCGTATTGTTGTTCTTATTCTATGTGAGATATGATATTTGTTTAAAAGTAAATCACGTATGATTTACTTACAAAAATAGTAGAATTATAAATTATTCAAAGTTTTGCAGACCATAAGGAGCATAATAATAACAATAAAAAAATGAAATTATAAAAATTAAACTCAAGAGAAAAAAGTAAGTGCGAGCTACAAAAACGCATACGTCAACTCGAAATCAATCGATCAAATTGATTATTCACAATATGCACGCCAATTCGTTCGCTATTCTGCATATTGATATTTTCTAGTTTGTTGCGATCGAATTGGGAGGATGACAGCGTTTACTTTTGTATATATAAATATTCATATGCTACTTACATATATTAGATGTTTACGCCTATCACTTTATCGGCAGCGGTGGCGTGGGCGGCGCGCCGGAGTACGCCGGTGTTCTTACTTTAAAAAGCTTGATTTTTCTATTAAAAAAAATAATACTTAGGAAAGGTTTTATTTTTATATTTAAGGAAATTAACGTTTCGGCCATTTCGGAAAGATCCGGGATTTTTGCCTCAAAAACCCCCAGTTCGTTCAATAATTTTCAGGAGTAGCTCTTTGCGGAGGGCTTGTCGCTCGTTCACTTACTCCAGGGAGGCTTTGAACCTAACCCCGGTCTTTGGAAGGTACTGCTACGTCTGCTGAAAATAAATAGAGATACATAAAATGGTCACAGTTTTGTCTGCATATCTCGTGCAAAGCGTAGTTTCACCTGGGGTCAAATCCTAATAATCGTGGCGAACACAATTTCTTTAAATCATTTGTGGCTCCTTGCCGGTCACGCACAAAGGCGACCTACGGTTGCTATTAATGGTCTCTTAATACTAATGACCCTCGTGGCACAGAACGTATCCAGTTTTTTCGAGCTACAATTCCCGAACAGTAGCAATCCCAACCACCAGTCGCTACCACGCCTCATGATCCTCAAACCATATGCCAGCACAGAAGCTATAGGACTGCGGCTTCTAACTCATATGTACGTCGTCGACGTCACTTTCCTAGAAGCTCTTGGTGTAGTTCCGAAGACTTTCTAACTCACGTTTTTGTCGCGCTATGCTGCCGAGCTACACCAGAGAAACACCTTCAAACGTTAGGGAGTGACTATTCGGCCAAGGATGCCGCCCTCTAAATCATAAGCACTCTAAGTGGATGTCATTGCGTAACCATGGGTGAAAATCGTATAATCCTCTGCGCATCTACATAATTTTATACATTTTACAAGGACCCTGGATACAATTTTTTAAATCTAGACCAAAGTTTGCAGACGTTTGTGTTCACAACATTGATTTCAATAGTCTTCGTTAAATCAAAACGATATTTTAGAAAGGATGACCGCGTAGTTTCAGTTTTCAGACTAGTTCGACTGTCCACTACGTTAGGGTAGTAGCACACATGGTCATTAGTTCCATTGCCTTGGAAAAGCTTTTGCTTCACCACTTTGGGTGTTCTTGCGAAGGACAAAGCCTCACCTGGTAAATATATGTGACTACGTATTCACATTTGTAAAAGGAGCCGTAACGCGTAGGTTATATTTAAACTTGGTTGGTATGCTATAAACAATGTGATTCACTCCAAGGGACTAGTTTTGGATAGGGCCGCCAACCTTAGGAAATGTCAAACCGGGAGACTTGGGTGTTGAAGGATGAAGTGTGAAAATCAAATTTAACATTTCAGACGCTTTGTATAGTTTCGCAAATAAACAACAGGTGTTTAAATGTAAGCTCGAGTGATTTTCAAACCCTTCTCATACGTACATATATCCTCAACTTAATTATGAGGTAAGAATCATTTCAAATGAGTGTTAATGCCCCTAGAACCTACTAAAGGATTATGCATCACTGATTTCGCTTATTCCTTCAGCCAAGCGCAGTGCAAATTTTTTTTTTTAAAACGGCACCTTTTTTGGGTAATTTGCTTTTTTAACAACTTTATTATACAACTTTTCTTTTAGTGTTTTGTTTTAATAACTTGGTGAATTGGGTGATGCAAAGTCCGTGTTAAGCTGACATCGAAGTAGCAGTAAAGCGCATCCGTTGATACCACTTTCGACCATATCCGACCAATTTTCGACCATATCCGACCAATTTTCGACATGAACAATAAATGGCCTAAACAGTCGTAAACGAGTAGAAAATATAGTAGCTCGCCGGACGCCGCATCCGCCGCCGCCGAGCCGATATTTTTGAAATTCGACGGCGGCGTGCGAAAAACGACTAAAATCGGCAGCGGCGGCGGCGTTTATCGGCGGCGTATATCTCTACCACATATGCCTATAAAATCAAATGTTTAAGTGTAAGTAAATTCAAGAGCTAAGCGGAATCTACTAAACATCTACATAAGTAAACTGAAAAAAATAATTTGTAGTTACACCGCAACAAGCGAGAAACTCTTCATAATTAGTATTTATTGCATGCGCATGCGCAAAAGTGTATGAATCTTGAGCGCGTCTTGTCGATTTGTCTGTGGCGGCTTTGTCTATACCCATCATATTGGCATTAGTTTGGAGTGCCAGTGGCACGTTGACGTTATATGCGTCAGAGCTGTACACGTACGAAGTTTTATATATAAATATGTTTTGTTGGTATTTATTGGTTTTGATAGGATTTACTTATATGCTTTGGATGCTTAGTGGGGGGTGTAGGGGGCTTTGTTTGCTTGGATGTGGGAACCATAAGTTTTTAATTTTTTTATTTAAATTAAACGTGACCAGTTACTAGCTTTCAGTCAAAATAATATGCTTTAATTTTATTATTGGGTCAAACAAGCAGATTTCTTTCTTTACAGGGGATGTTGTCCGGTGAGCAAAATCTAAGGCATACTAAAAAACTTGGATTATTTTCTACTCGTTTCTATGCTTCCGCGGTTTCTTCAGGGAGACAGGTTTTATTTAAGGAGAAATCAAGTCAAAATTTTAATAATTTTTTTACATTGACATACTAAAACTAGTAGTTTTCAATTTATTTTTTATTAAAATATGCTTTTTTTTAAATTATGCTTTTAATACCCAGAAAACATTTCGTGTCAAAAATGACTCAAAAAGAAATTCTCATTCGTAGCTTTTACATTGATTTTGAGCATAGTGAATGTGAATGTGTTTTCCTTATAGCGATGGTCGTCCCATATAAGTTTAATTGACTGCATCATAAGGATTCGCTATGACTCCTAATAGGCTCATAAATATATCAATTATACGTTGATTTCATAGGACTCTTTTCGGTGTCATTTATGACGATACCTGAGCAATTATATTGCCGATTATCAGATCTACATTTTTGGGGCATTTGAAATGCAACTAATAGTCAGGATGAAACTCTAAGCGTTTCATAACAAGTCACGCCAGCCATCGATGTTTCGCGATAGATGACGCCAATTGGTAGTACAAATGGAGGTTAATTCTTCACCTTCCCTCTCCCAAAACAGTGGAAGTCTTTCCCTTCCCCTGCCTCCGACCTGCGGTCTCGACGGAAATACTTCCTTGGCCGCATCGTCTTCATCCATACGCATAACATGGACTATCTTCATATCTGCATAAAGCTCATACAGCTCATTATCATACCCCCCGTCGGCATCATGGACAGGTACATAAATCTTCTCTCCACACCGTCCACTTCTACGGGCAATATATCAGGACAGGTAGGATCAGCGACTTGTAGAGCGTGAGTTTTTTTCGTCGAGAGGAGACTTTACTTTTCAATTGCCTAATCAGTCCCACGTGGTTCTTGTCAGCAAGAGTTATTCTCCGTTTGATTTCGAAGTTGTCATTGTTTTAGCTGTTAATGATTCTTCGCCGAAAGACGAAATTCTTAACACTCTCGAAGTTGTGTCCGTGCGTTGATAACAGCAACAACTGCGTCTCGTCTTCAATTTTAAGCTTGTAAATTATGTGCCCAGCATTCTGAACGACTTCAAATGCATTTCCGCTGGACTACTGTGCGACGGTTTCTGCTCTTGTTGCGACAGTCATCACTCAAATACCGTGAATGAATGAATGGACGGGGTTGTTGATGCGGGTAGGTGTTTTGGTAAAACTGTTCATAGATAGATCCAAGCTGCGCGGAATAGTTAGGTGTGAAGTACTATGCTAAGAACTCGGTGTTATCCGGAAACTGCAGCGTCATCCAAGTCACCTCTGTAACTCTTTAGGAATATAACATCTACTCAGATAGTCAGGCGACTATTAAAGCGGTAACGGCTCTGCCACCGTGTGGTTGAGGTATGTGTGGTATTGCTTGACTTCACTTGCGATGGCATCCAACTACTTTTTGATAAAAATTATCTATATGCCATGCCGTTAGGATATCCCTGGCAACTGCCAGATCTCGTGTCCCGGTGAGGGACGGCGATTTGAACTTGTTCAGTGCTTGACACCACCTCTTTTCGCGTGTCGATATATTTCTTGCTCGTTGTTGACAGTGAGTGCTCGAGTTGTTTTTTGATCAAATTTTGTGAATTATACTTTTTATGTCCAGCTGTACTTGTACACAGGGTGTTATAACTTTGATTGGATAACGGTTGGTTGTACAGGTATAAGGGAATCGAGATAGATATAGATTTCCATATATCAAAATCATCAGTATCGAAAAAAAGTTTATTGAGCCATGTCCGTCCGTCCGTTCGTCTGTCCGTTAACACGATAAATTGAGTAAATATTGAAATATATTCACCAAATTTCGTACACGAGCTTATCTAGACCGAGAATAGATTGGCATTGAAAATGAGCTAAATCGGAAGATAACCACGCCCACTTTTTATATAGATATATAACATTTTGGAAAACAAAAAAACCTGATTATTTAGTAAATAATACACCTAGAATGTTGAATATTGACATGTGGACTTATATTAAGACTCTTGATTAAAGTTTGAACAAAAAATGGGCGTGGCACCGCCCACTTGTGATAAAATCAATTTTACAAATATTATTAATCATAAATCAAAAATCGGTATCGTAACAAAATTCGGCAGAGTGGTTGCCTTTAATATAAAGAATTCTTTCAAAAAAATTAACGAAATCGGTTAAGGACCACGCCCACTTTTATATAAAAGATTTTTAAGAGGGTTGTGGACGAATAAAATAAGCTATATCTTTGCAAAAAAGAGCTTTATATCAATGGTATTTGATTTCCCAAGTGGATTTATAAGAATAAATAGGAAAAGCTTGAAATTTAAAAAATGGGCGTGGCACCGCCCCTTTTATGGCTAAGCAATTTTCTATGTTTCGGGAGCCATAACTCGAAGAAAAGTTAGTTCAGAATAGAACATATGGTTATATATATTATTGCGCAGCCTTGTAACACTATTAAGCACACAAAACAAACAACAACAGCATTTCAAGTGTACAGCTGGGTATGTAATGTTCGGTTTCACCCGAACTTAGACTTCCTTACTTGTGTTTTATTATTTTCGATAATTTAAGAAAAACTTCTGTGAATTGGCGGTTTTAAACTATAGAAAGCAATCCCAAAAACTTTTTGAAAAAATTTCGAAAATTGTATAAGAATTTCGTAATTTTTATTTTCAGTTTTCAGAATTTTTTTGAGTATGCAGTTTTGTAGCCCAATCAATTTAAGTCTAACGAAGCGCAAATTAGAGGTCTCTAGAAATTTGAATTGAGTTTTACTTTTTGTATGGGAGAGAATCTAAAACACCCTTTGGCTAAAATTTTGTCAAGAATCAACGCAAATTTTGAGAAACCTAGAATTTTAGCCTAGATTTTTTGGGCTACAAATCTGCATGATAAAAAGAATATAAGAACTTAAAAAGAGAAATACGAAATTTTTAAAAACGATTTTGAGATTAGTTTGCATAGTTTTAATAAGAAATTTCATGGTAATTTCTTTTTAAATTATTGAAAATAAAATAAAAAAATTCAATGTGCTCAAAAATGCTAAAATATTAAAAACCACATAATGATGGAAAAATATTCCTTTACCAATATATTGAAGTCTTCAAACTTGAGAGCCGCATTCTTCTAATTTTTCACATGACAATCTGACTTTTTCCGAATGGAACACCCGATTCTTTGGCTTGAACTCGAAAGCAACCTTCAGCGAAAGATTAAGAGAAAAGTTTTTTAAAGTACCGAAAAAAATTGCGCCAACTCCTTGGTTCCACAAAAGTTTTTGTTGTTATTATTTTATCACTACAACCAACAATTGTTATGCTTAAACTTTGCGTAGTGATCTTCAGTATTAGATATAATTGAGTACATATTTGCTATGAGCACAAATAATTTTTGAGTATAAATAATATTTTCAATGGACAGAGCAACATAATGATAACAAAAACTTGCTAGAATACTCTAATATATGTTTGTATACATTGCTACAAATATTTGGACATATACATATGCGTCCATACGTAATATATATTAATTATATACGTAACTATCTAAATATATCTAGACAAATATATATACATAAATTCTATGACATGGTACAATGTCTATTACTGAAACCATTTGATGGCTGATGCATGATATAAATACAAAATAAAACAAGTAAAGGTTTCTAAGTTCGGGTGTGACCAAACATTATATACTCAGCGTGAGCTTCAATTGTACATTTCATTTCAGATAAATTACTTTTCTACATAACACGTGGCACCGCCCGTTTAAAAAAATGTCTCCCAATTTCCTCTTACAATAAAATTTGATAAGTGAAATATCATTGACTCAAAACAATTTTTTACTAAGTTATATCTTATTATTCTAGTCTACGACCCTTTTAAGTTTGTTTTATATCTAAGTTGTCGTGGTCTTTAACTGATCCCGTCCATTTTTACTAGAAATATTTTCTGCTATAAGAAAAATATTTGTGCAAAATTTCATTACGATATGTTAATTTTTCTTCGAGTTAAGGCTCCCGAACCATAGAAAATTTCTTTGTCATAAAAAGGGCGGTGCCACCCCCATTTTAAAAACTTTTAGTGTTTTCCAATTTAATGTTATAATTCAATTTAGAAAGTAAAATTCTATTGATACAAAGCTCTTTTTCGCTAAGATATTGCTTATTATTTTCGTCTACGACCCTTTTAAAAATCGTTTATATAAAAGTGGGCGTGGTCTTTAACCGAACTCGTCCATTCTTTCTAGAAATATTTCCTGCTATGGGGAAAATCTGTGTACCCAATTTTATTACGATCCGTTAATTTTTCTTCAAGTTATGGCTCCCGAAAGATAGAAAATTGCTTAGTCATAAAAGGGGCGGCGTCACGCCCATTTTTTTTAATTTAAAGTTTTTCTATTTATTGTTATAAATAAACTTGGATACAATTGATATAAAGCTCTTTTTATGCAAAGATATAGCTTATTTTATACGTCCACGACCCTTTTAAAAATCTTTTATATAAAACTGGGCGTGGTCCTTAACCGATTTCGTTAATTTTTCTTCAAAGCGTTCCTTATAGTAAAGACAACCTCTCTGCCGAATTTTGTTACGATAGGTTTAACGGTTTTTGATTTATGATTAATAATATTTGTAAAATTAATTTTATCACAAGTGGGCGGTGCCATGCCAATTTTTCAGAAACTCAATGTTAGTTCACATATCAAATTTCAACATTCTATGTGTATTATTTACTAAATAATCCGGTTTTTTGTGTTTTCCAAAATGTTTTATATATAAAAAGTGAGCGTGGTTATCATCCGATTTCGCTCATTTTCAATACCAATCTATTCTGGGTGCAGGTAAGCTCGTGTACCAAATTTGGTGAAAATATCTCATAATTTACTCAAGTTATCGTGTTAGCGGCGGACGGACATGGCTCAATCAAATTTTTGTTCGATAATGATGATTTTGATATATGGAGTTCTATATCTATCTCGATTCTTTTATACCTGTACAACCAATCGTTATCCAATCAAAGTTAATATACTCTGTGAGCAAAGCACGCTGAGTATAATTAGACAATGATGAGGTACATTAGTCGCGTGTATATATGTATGTTATTATGTGTCTATTTACAGCCTAATAAGAGGTGCATGCGTAATCATCAGGGCTTTTCAATGTAGATTGTATGAATAACTTATTCATGATACCATGGTGACACCGGCGCCTTATTAAAAAATTTTAAATACCAATTGATATCGAGTTGACATTTACTTCGAAATTGAATGACATATATAGCAGCGGAGTTGGCATATTAAAGTCGTAGGCATGTAATGATGAGGTTGTTGCCCTCTTAAGTATCAAAATTTGAATTAGAGAGTTTATATTCTATAAGAAGTCGGGCTTCATCGTCATTGTCTATATTTGATATTTAACTGTCTAGATGTTTTTCGCTATAAACCAAGCCAGTACGAGACATCAAATGAAGCTAAGCCCTCGACCACGCTTATTTTAATTTTGTGTGCTGCGAAGGAGGCAACGGATGGGGATACTTCTGGAATAGAGGGCTTTAGCTAGATGTGTAGGAAGTCCATATTTAAACGTTTTTTTTTTTTTTTGTTATTTTAAGTCAGCATATTAATATTCGTCATACCTGATGGCCGCCTACCACACCGAAGATCCTGTGTTCAAATCCTGGGAAAAGCAGCACCAAGAAATTTGTAATAAATTTTTCTAATCGGGAACTTCCCTCGGCAGAGATTTGGCTAACACTCGCAGTGTATTTCTGCCATGGAAAGCTTCCAAGTGAAAACTTGTCTTCCTTGCAGATGCGGTTCGGAATCGGCGTGGCCACCATCCCGCCAATTTGTAGGGAAAACTAAAGAAGGAGCAGAACGCAAATTAGAAGAGAAGTTCGACTTAAACTCGTAGGTTATCGCGCATTACTTTTATTTATTTTTTAAGTACAAATTCTAAGTCTCTCAAATTGGTCGCCTTAATCTCATCTCTTTCTCTCTGTTAATTTCTCACTTCACTTCTTTTTTTCTGCCCTCCGCTTCTTCTTACTGTTCCTTTTTCGTTGGTTCTTTTAATATTTCCTGCTCCGTTTCTTCTTCTGCTTCTTTATCTTCCCCTTTTTCTTACACGATTTTATGTTCCTTTTCATATCCCTAATCTTATTCTTCTGCCTATTAGTCTTTCTATTAATATTACTACCTTATTCTGTTCATATTCTTATTTACATACCTATAAGTGTTCCTATTCCTATTTCTCTTCCTACTTCAATTTTCTTTTCTATTCCTTCTCCTATTCCTATTTCTATTTCTTTTGCTATTGCCTTCCTGTTACTATTCCTATTCCTATCCCTTTTCCCACTCCCATTCCTATTCCTATTCTTATTCCCATTCCTATTCCTTTTACTATTCCTATTGATATTCCTACTCCTATTGCTATTCTTATTCCTATTCCTACCCCCATTACTATTCTTATTCCTATTCCTACCCCCATTCCTATTCTTATTCCTATTCCTATTTCTATTTCTATTTGTATCCCTATTCCTATTCCTATTCTTATACCTATTACTATTCCTATTCCTATTCCCATTCCAATTTCTATTACTATTGATATTCGTATTCCAAATCCTATTTCTGTTACTATTCCTATTCCCATTCCTACTCCTATTCCTAATCCAATTTCTATTCCTATTCTTATTACTATTCCTATCCTTAATCTTTTTCCTGTTCCTGTTGCTATTTCTATTCCTATTCCCATTCCAATCCTTATTGCTATTGCTATTCCTGCTTCTGTTCCTATACCTATTCCTGCTCCTGCTCCTATCCCTATTCCTATTAATTTTCCTATTACTATTAATTATTCCTATTCCTATTTTTATTCATATTCCCATTTCTATTCGCATTCCTATTCCTACTCCTATTCCTTTTCCAATTACTATTCCTATGTCTATTCCTATTCCTATTACTATTTCTATTCATATTCCTATTCCATTTCCTATTCCTATTGCCTTTCCTATTCCTTTACTATTCCTATTTCTATTTCTACTCCTATTCCTATTCCTTCAAAACTATACGATTTCTATACACAAAATTTTAACCAAATCGTGTAGTGATTTTCAAGATGATAGATAATCTTGTTAAAACATAGATTAGTTATTACATAAATACATACAGTGTATAAACATTATAAAAACGAGTTGTGTTTATCAATTATCAATTAAAGTAGCTGTACAAAATTTAATAAAAAATCGAACAAAAAAAACTTAAAAACTTAATTCAACGAAAAATCGAAGAATGGCAATTGCAATGTGATAAAGTAGCAGTGGAGAAGGGAAACCACGTATCTTAGAATGTTAGCTATGATTCTTCATATCAAAGAGTGGAATAACTTGCGCTGCTGCTAACAAGGAGGGGTTTGGCAACGTTTGAGGGGAGGTGATAGAAACTAAAGACCTCGCAACTCGTTTTCAATAAATTATTAATACAAAAATACTTAAGCCGGTATATTCACGTCAATGTGTATGTGCTAGTAATTTGCGGTACATAATTTTTATTCAATAAAAACATTCTATAGAAATAAACTTGACCTAGAAAATAGTGCCAATATTTTTAAGTAAGCAAAAAACCGCACCACACATACATTTTTGTATGAAAATGATTAAAACGAGTATGACCATAATGGGTATATGAAGAAAATCTAAAAGAGAGTTGATAAAATTCAATTTAATTTTTAGAAAAATTAAAAAAAAAGCACAAAATATTGATGTTATAAACAATTTCTTTTGAGAGTTAATTTAGTATTTATATGAGAATAAATGCAATATTTTTACAGCATACCTTATCGTACACAACACCCTGTATTTACTACATTTCAGTTAATGTACTTACGCAAATACTCAATTGAATGCCCACTACTGATGCATTGCCACATAATTGTTTGTCGTTTTTTTTTTAATGCCAATGCTACAGTTGCAACAGATGCATTACGAACTTCATCTTACAAGCTAACGTTCAAGGTCGGCGGTGGTAATTTTGCACATAAACATATCCACACATACCTATTAAGCATCATTTGCGTTGCTCAATGTCAAGTCCATCAATTCGCAGTAGCCGCTTTGATGTTGCCAACAAAGTCCAAGTATTTATTTGTGAGCAAAGCTCGTCACAGCATTTTGTTTTCGACGGATTTTAAGTTCACTTTCATGGCTAACAATCTTTCAATGATATGCCTAGAACTTGTTTATTGAAGAAGTTTAGCAAATATAATGAGTTTTGAAAGTTGAATGGTTATTGAATCTGCATTTTGTGTTATAAAAATTTTGTTTGTTCTTTTATGATCTTAAAATTAGTAATAATGGAGTATCTAATATAATTGGTGAAATGATAGGTGAAGGTAGGTATAAAGCACATCTTAATACGATAATTGTTTAAAAGAAAATTCAAAAGACTTAAGCAACGAACTTGATTTTAACTGCGCCTTGATTTTTTTGTTTATTCCGAGAAAAATTATATAGGTACGAGCAAGCCCGCAAATGTTGTTCTGCCCTAACTTTGGACTCTCTGCATGCACTTTAAGAAATTTTGTCTCTTACTCCCCCTCCCTCTCTCTCTCCCTTTTCCCCTTCCTTTTGTTTGCTTTTCCATCTCCTTGAAGACATAAATTGATTGGGCTACAAAACTGCATATTCAAACAAATTCAGAGAACTCCAAAAAAAAGTTCGAAATTGTCGTAAAATTTCTCAAATTTTCGAATTTTTCCGAAAATGGTTTTCAGAAAAGTTACAGTTACAAAATTATTAGAAGTTTTTTTTCTCAAAATATCGAAAAAAAGAATTTAAATGATAAAATTTGATAAAAATTGCCACTACTATTTTTCTGTTCGCTACTGTTTATATACTTCTTATGATGAGGTTACCCTTTACAAGAGGGACTCCATGTGGAGGAGAGAACGTAGAAAGCATCCTTTACTTAGGTTTTCCATTTACCGCAATAGTCCCAATAAGAGAGGTAAAAGGGACATACATGCATACTCAAAGGGGAATGGTCGTGAAATCGTGATCTCTTCCTTGGAACATTGCTACGTTGCGTTGGGTGTGAAATAGGCAATTCACAATATTTGTTATTTTTTCCTTCTCTATGACCTGCTTTGGTGGCAGCGCCTAGAGCTTTTTTCGCTTCCTAGTTCGCTTTCGCCATTCCCAGAGAATCAAGTATGCCACGTGAGTGTTGTTCGTTTGGCACCCTATGGAATATTTTCTGCTGCTTCATAATTTCGTTGTTCTATCTTATACCTGTTTTTGCCCCTCCATATTCCTCTACGTGGCAAATAGACACTGCAAGCGTGACAAAACCAACGCATTATCTATTCAAGTGCTTCTGAAGCATTTGCACTATTGATTATTTGTCGGTAATTCTCTAGTACCGAAGCGGAGAACGTGGCAGAGTCCAACTTGAATGCGTCCAGTGGCAATGTTTTGCGTGACCCGTTCTGTATCTACCTCTGATCGGAATCATTAAGTTCGAAAATGATGTAGTTGTGATCGCTGAAGTTTTGGTCTGTTATAGCTCTCCATCAAACAACGGTCGGCTGCAAGCTTTTGGAAACTTATGCTATTTCGGGAATCAAGTATCCAAATCCCTGCCATCGGTATATTGCGGTCCCAATAGTGTTGACTACGGTCAAACCGAGCTTAGCTGACATCTCAAGGATAAACGTTTTCGTGTGTTTGTCTGCAGCAAAAATTGGGTCACTATTTAATTCCTTCAGGTCATCTTCAATAATTGCAAGCATGCCCCTAAAGGTTGGAATGGGGTCATTCGGGAACAACTGGCAGCTGACAGCTGTGGCAATAGTCGTAGTTACATGGACGTAACCTTGCGCGATAAAACGGTTCACAACATTGACATTAGCATCCGCTATCCAGTTTATGGCTGTGCCTTTTTTTCTATATACCAATCACTTGCTACTCTACAGGGTTCGATGATGATTACGCAGTTGGCCTTGTGATCAAAGGCTGATTGCTGTAGTAGCTCATTAGCAAGCCTGCCTCGGCTTAGATTATCTTGAAAAAACTTGAAACTTAAGAAAACTAATTACTAGTAGGAACTTCATTCCGTAATTCAAAGATCATATGATAACTGCATCATTACAATTCTTTTCTGGCTCTAACGTTATTTAGTTCGGTTGCATGTGTCCAGCACCACTCTGTTGAAGGATATGGGCAATAAGCGCATGCGAATTATCTCTTTCTGGTGAAAGGAATGAAAATGATGTTGTGATGGCTTGGCCTACACTTCCACACGACCCTTTCGTCAGACGCAGTGCTCTTTGAAAAATTATCGAGAAAGTGCCTTGAATTTCCTTTTTGCAATTACGTAGAAGTTTTCCGAGCTACCCTTAGTACTTTTAAGCTCTTCAAATGTTCTAACACGTCAAGCACTGTAGTATCGGTACTACGTTTTTGAAACAGCTTCTCTCCATTAAGGAAAAAAGGAGAAATTCATAAGATTTAAGCAACAAACCTGCAATTACTGTTTGATCTAATAATGTAGTGTCTAAATACGAAAGACTCAAACAACGAACTTTGTTCATACAAAATTACCAAACCCATTTTTTCAAATATATTTTTAATAAATATAAATACTGCACTTTGAAGGAAAATAATGAACTAAATAATTTTAGAAATCAATAAATATTTAGAGAAATAAAATTAATTATTTATTGCACTGGTACGGAATTAAAAAAAGTAACATTTGGGTTCTTTTTTATTTCGTTCATAAAATATTTATATTTTTTTCTTATTTCGTTTAAATTCTTGCCAGAATTTGATACTAAAACTAACTTTAGGACTTATTTAAATATAAAAAAGCTGCACGCCCTGCTATTTTACACGTTTCATAAAGAATTAGCAACTCACCGGTGTTTCTTATGCGCACTGAGTATATGAATTTACTACTATTAATACGAAAATAAAAATTGTAAATAGAAAAAGAACAAAATTTCATAGCCTGACAAGAATATTATATGAGAAATATTCTGCGTAAGTTCAGTCAAGTCAGACTATAAAACGTTTAGAACATATTTGGTAGTCAATGGAGGAAGTCATAGACATACATAAACCGAATTGGTAACGGCTTCAAGGCGAAAATTTGTGGTTGACGACGAAATTGGAAATTATATGGTTAGAACGTAGAGAATATGCTTTCTTGAATATATTTTTATTTTTATATATGTAGACATATGCATGTAAATGTTGGAGGAGGACGGTGATGATGCGTTTATAATTTAGGATTTTATTTTATTTATTTTCAGTGGATATACATTTAAGTATGACAGTTTCCGATATTTGTGTATACATTCCCTTAAGACAAAATATAACTCAAATTAATTAAAAAACGCGATGTACCTCCGAGGAGGTTGAAAATATCCTCAGTGATAAAACCTTAACAATAAATCCCCCAATAGAGTACAATATTTACCTACCAAATTTTATTAGAAAATTTATATTAAAACGATGTGTGAACAAAAATACAAATAGGTGGCAATCTTGTTGAAAATCATAATCCAATACCACCTCGGTAAAAGGGGTTAGAGTATTCAAAACTTTAATGGCTTAAAGCATTTTCGAGATATTGTCGGCCACGCAAAGAAAAATATATAATTGTTCTTTGTGGGAATACTTCTTTAAATACCTTATAAATATCATAAAATATCCTCAGTAGCAAAAGCGAAAAAAAGCTCTAGAACAAAATATTTACTAAAAAATTGGGTAAGAAAATTTCAATTGCAATAACACGTGAGATACTTTTCGTTCGATATTCATATTCATATCTCCACGTGATATCTAAACAACTTTCAAACAAGTGGCAACATTGTAAAAACGTTCCAAGTGGGAACACCTAGTTTCCAATTAAAATATTTATCATCAAATTTTATTAGCAGTGAGATGCCTTGCATTCGATACCAATATTGATAAGTTCCGTATGATTTAAAGATAAAAATTCAAATAAGTGGCTACTTTATAAAACCAAGGAAAGAGATATATGAGTGTATCGAATTACTACATTACTACATATAATATTTTACTAAAAAGGCTTAACTTATTTCCAAAACAATAGCATTAATTCAATAGAATAAGTAAAAAAAGTAAAGATGATAACCCTAGAAGGTAATCATAGTTAGAAATATTTTTTTTTGAAATACAGCGTGAAATATCTTTCGCGTCTCATATTGGCAACGCTGACCCATAAAGGTATGAAAATTAAAATAGGAATCAGCCTTAGATAGCACTAACAATAGCAACACCTGGTAGCAACCCCACCTAATATTAATTTTGTAGCACTGCGGGGGAAATATTTTTTTTTTGAACCATCCTGTCCGTGAGGTCCTCGCATAGACGTACCCTTGTCCACAATGTACACCTTATTAACTTTTCAATTTCAAATAGGTGGCAACCATGGAATTTCAAATAGGCGCAAACCTTGGAAAAATATAAAAATCAGGTGGCAACCCCGCTTAATAATAATTTCGTTACAATTCGCCGTAAAATAATTTTCCTATACCATCCGTATTGCTATATCTTATTAACTTGTTAAAATTTAAATTAGGTGGCAACTTTCTTGAACAGTCTTTGTTGCAAAATTTAAGCAAAAAGTTGAAATATAAAATTATTTTTTAATTAAGTAAACAAAAATTAATTACATAGCCTTAACTTAACCATAATCTTCGCACTTCTTTTTACTTACAGATGGCTCCAAATTTAATTGGCAGTACTTTTCTTATCGCCGAAACGGCCATAACAAATAATGACGCCAACAACAACAAACAAGCAACATTAGCTCAAACCACATGTAAAACGAGCAACAATGATCGTGTACCCAATCAGGGTGAACCAGCAGCATTAATGCGTCAAAATGCTGCAAAGCCACAAGCACAACTACAACTACAAACCAAAACCGAAACACCCACACACAAACCATACAAATTGGAAATTGTTTGGTTCAATGTTATGTTGTTTGTAGTGTTGCATTCGATGGCATTTTATGGCATTTATTTAATATATGCTGAGAATGCTTATTTAGAATTTGTAATTTGTAAGTATAGCTGTATATTTTGTGCATTTCATTTAATAAATATATTTTTCTACTTCTTTCTTCTCTTCCCCTTTATAGCCTACTTGTACGCTATGTTAGGCGGTTTGGGCATTACAGCTGGTGTACATCGTTTGTGGTCACATCGCGCCTATAAAGCTAGATTGCCATTACGTATTTTCCTTATGCTTTGTCAATCGCTCGCTTTTCAGAATAGCATTTACGAATGGTGTCGCGATCATCGTGTTCATCATAAATTTACTGATACAAATGCTGATCCTCACAATTCGGGACGTGGTTTCTTCTTTGCTCATATGGGTTGGTTGATGTGCAAGAAACATTCGGATGTTACAGAACGTGGCAAAAATGTTGATATGAGTGATATTTTAGCCGATCCTGTAGTTAGATTCCAAAAGAAGTGAGTATTAATTTGAATAATTTTTATTTGACCAATTTACTTGATCAAAATTCAAAAGAAAACGAACTCGAGCTTAGTGGTGTTCTCTCACATGGTATAATGATGTTTAGCTTGTTCTATATGTGTTTGTGTGCATGTACTAGGTTAGAGATGGGTGGATGGATAGTCAATTCCTTACTCGGTGGCTCGTCTCGTTAAACATTTTCGGAGATATAGCACCAGAAACTTCAAATTTGCATTGGAAGTGCCACGGAAAATGGTTCGTATTAGTGAAAAATCTTTTAAGAGGGTCGTCAACATAACGGATGCTTGTAGTAAATGAAATATTCAAAACCTTTGAAGTTAAAGTAGGGCAGGCGCGTATCCCTTGACATAATTATACTCATCGCAGGTGAATTCCTTCTCACAGCTAGTGACGTCATGGCATTCGCGATGGGCACGCAAAAAAGCGATGCGAAAATCCGATATCTCCACAAACACCTTTGAAAAAATAATCCAAAGACTTCGAAAAGGAGCTTTATTTACAGCAGCGGACAAAAAATTGCGTAGGCAATTTTTATCAAAATTCTTCTATTTTTTTGTTTCGGATAATTTAAAAAAAAATTGTATGACCTTTGTAGCTAAAACTATGCAAATCATTCTCCAAAACATTTTCGAAAAAATTCGTAGAAAATCAGAAGAATCCTTTGGAAAAATTGTAAAAAATCAATGCAATTTTGAGGGACCAATCAATTGTACTTTAAAGTGAAAATCAAAAAAAAAAAAAAAAAACTAAAAAAAACTTCTGAAAACTCTTGATAAAATGGTCAAAAGTTTTGTAAAACTTCCTCGCATTTTAGAAATCTTTGTTAACACATACTACTACAAAAAAAGTTGCATTTGTTCTGCCGGCGTTGTGCTGATCAAAATTATCAAAAGTAGAAGTGAAGAATAACTTGGGAATACAAATCATCAGAACCCAGTGACTAAAACCCCTGCGCCTTATTAACACCCAATGGGTTAGGGGGCTTCAAATATACCCGTGGGAGGTATCCCCGGATTAAGAGGCGCCTAACATTCCAAATTGATTCAAGCAGATGTGTAGCACAACCGTTTCAAGAGGTTGCCAGTGTAATATATAGATTCTCCAACCCAATTTCCAACCTCACCCACCCGTGGCGAATCGTGTTTCTTTAACACCCGAGACTCTGGCGACCCCAAGTTCCTCATGGATCTAGAAGGTTGGAGGGGGGGGGATGTTCTAGAGGGTTTCATGTGGTCAAAGTAAATCGTTTCCGAGTTCGTTGGGCTAGTACATTATTGGTGCTTGTTGCCGGAAGGTACTGGATCTGCAACCGGCAAAGGACCAACAACATCGATAATACTCCCCAAGGCCTATCGCTACAACAACATCAACAATAACCCCGGCTCCACTAACCACTATATTTTTTTATCTTTTCTCCACCCAAATAGATACTATTTCCTTGTCATGCCAATTTGCTGTTTTGTTATACCTGCAATCATCCCCTACTTCGTGCTTGGATCTTCGCTAAAAGTATGCTTCTTCGTTTGCTCAATGTTACGTTATACGATCTCATTGCATGCCACTTGGTTGGTTAACAGCGCCGCACATTTCTATGGCATGAGACCATATGAGAAGAATATCAGTTCGGTTGATAGCAAAGCCGTTGCAATTATTGCATTCGGCGAGGGATGGCATAACTATCATCATGTCTTCCCATGGGATTACAAAGCTGGAGAATTGGGTACCTATCAATATAATTGGACGACAGCCTTCTTGGATTTCATGGCTTATATTGGTAAGTTGACAATAGTTTTAAACATTTGTGTATACAAAAACAAATTTTTACATTTCTACATTTCTCACTTTTCTTCTGCACTCTTATACAGGTCAAGCTTACGATTTGAAATCGGTGCCTAAAGAAATGATTTTAAAACGCGTACAACGCACCGGTGATGGTACACACCTCTCCGTAAAAGACATTAACAATAACAATTTGAGTGAGCTGGTATCAAAGTTGGATCATGATAAAGAAGAAACAATGGTTTGGGGTTGGGATGATACGGATGTATGTGAAGACGATCGTAAGGATGCTTTACATGTAGGAAAAGTAGAATAAGAGGAAGAAGTTATTTAAATATTTATTCATATTTAATACACATACACGCACATAAAAATATTTGTACTTAATGCCTTTTGGAAACTTTCAATTTTCATTGAACAATTCATAAACAAAGCAGCGGCCCTACCAAGAAAGAAAAAAATTATACACAGCTACTAACATAAAAGTACGCACAAACATGCGAAGAATGCCAAAAACCAATATCAACACGCATATACTCAAACACATACATATGTACGTACACATGCACTTTCTATTTAATCACTTGCGGGTATTGGGGTAAGGAAGTGTTTTTGTATTTTAAAGAAATTATTTTATGTGGAACAAAATATTAGTTTTCTTAATGCTGCGCATACTCAAGAAAAACTTTTAGAGTAATATTTCGCTTATAGAACTGCAGTAAATAATTTTCGTGTTGAGGTTGTTGGTATATGAGATGACGATTGGAAATGATCCCTGCAAAAAATGCTATTAGTCTAGGATGAATCAGAGATGAGTCGTAAAGGAGTATGCGACCAATGCCAGTGGGTTAGGTGGTCAGAATGTTCCAGCGGTAGTTATGCCTGTCGTAAGAGGCGACTAAAATACCAGATTCAAGGGGCTGTGTAGCGCAACCCAAACCCAGTTGTCAACCTCACATATCCGCGGCCAATCCTGTTTCACTAACAGACGATGCTCTGGCGAGGGAGGGGATGGCCTGAAGGTTTAATGTGGCCACATAAATCGTTCCCGATATGGTCGGGCTAGCACCTTAATGGAGCTGTGGTACCGCAGCGTGCCGGATCTGTATCCGGCAAAGGACCATTACATCGATAACACTCCCCAAAGCCTTCGGGGAGCAACCTTATCACTACAACAACAACAACAACCAATGCAAATTTTGATCTCTTTGTACACTAATTGTACCCTTTTATACTCGAAAGGGATCGATAGGACCAATCCCCTTTGTACCCATATTGGAACATATGAAGGCTAGTTCCCTTTTCGGTTCAATAAAGACTCAAATAAGGTCCAGTCGAATTTTCTGCCATGAGAAACACTGTCAAAAGGTTTGCCAAGCCACCAAATCTATTGGACACAAGTTGTTTGCCCGCTTTTCAAAAAAGGAATAACAAATATTCTTCGAAAATTTAACCCTAACACCGGCGTAGTCGTATGGTTCGGTATAGGGCTCCGCATTTTTCTTAAATAATTCGATTCAATCATCTGTAATCTTTTTTATTTTAACAATTTCGTTGCCGTTTTTTTTATTATTTCTTAAAATTGGCTACATAGATTTCAACCTGACTAATCCCAACTGTACCCGAAAGGGACTAAAGGGGATCAATTATGCCCATTTATGGACAAAAGAGATCAGTCGGAGCCCAATCTTCCTAAGGATTCATCGCACGATTTTTTGCAGGGATCGAACGTACTTCAAAAGGCAGGTTCTGTGCGGCATACTAACACACATATACGTTAAGGGAGGCAGTTCACATATTTACAGTGTTAAGGCTAGTTGTTAGACGATTATTTGTGCAATGTTTTGAGATGCTTTTATAATATGTATGTGCAAACATACATGTATATTTATACATATATATGTATTAGTTTTAAAATCGATTGATGTTTTATATACAAATACAATTAAATAGTAGTTATAGTTTGCTTTACAATTATTTTGTATATTACAATGTAAACAAATAACCAAAAATGTTAAGGTAAATTTTTATAAAATAAATAAAATTAAAAAAACAAATTACGGACTTTTTTAGTTTATGAAAATAAATAAGATTGTCTTAGCTTATGACGAACTAAAGAGCATACACTCAGTTCAACAAAAAGTCACATAAAAACAACATAAAAAAATATTCATTATCATATAAATTAAAAATATCAAAAATTAAATATAATTTTCCCTCTTTAAAAAAAATTAAATAAAGCAATCAAATCGACTGCTGAGTAAAATATCAGTATATCTCGGCTACCGTTTCGAAAACGGTCTATCTCAGAAAACGTTTGAATAAAGCCTTATTTCAGACTTTGTTTCATAACACTCTATATCAGCTCAAATTCAATACATTTTCACATAAGCTGTGGTGTTTATGAAAACAGTTCTGAGTTAGGGCGTTCTTCAGCTGAATGCTGAGAAATGGAATTTTTGAAACAAGTTCTGAATTAGGGCGTTATTCAAACGTTTTCTGAGAGAGCCCATTTTCGAAAAGGCAGCAGAGATATAGCATTTTCAGGTCAAATGAAACTTTTTGCAAGTCAAATGAAACTTTTTTCAAGTCAATGAAACTTTTTTCATTTTAAGTGAAACTTTTTTCATTTCAAAAGAAACTTTTTTTCATTTTAAATGAAATTTTTTCAAGTCAAATGAAACCCTTAGTAGTATGGTTATATTTTATATATATATATATATATTTATATCGTATTTTATAGCGCTGTTTATCAAATTTTTCTTTAAGACAACTATTTCTAATTAACCACATTCAAGGCAAAATTTTTGCCCAAATTTTCTTTGTGAATTTAAGCTGCAGTTAAGTTCAGCTTAGTTTAACCTTGCCTTTTGATCGTTTCAATTTTTTGGTAGATAAAGTAGTAAAGGGTTAAACGCTAGGTAACTTATATACTACAGTTTAACCACCCACTGAAAATAAGCACCTATATTATTTACTTGTATCCACTCCTCTTATATATAAAGCACATTCTTCTTCTACATATATATACTTCGTTAATAACGTAGGAATAAAGTAACGTAGAGAACAAAGAGAAGGAACCAAAGAGCATGGTGTGAGCGTATTTCCTATTACTGTCTGACACCAACTAACAAATCGCTTGAATCCTCTGTATTATGCTTTGCTCTTTGACCAACGACTTACCAAACAACATAGAACGATAACAAGATATGGAGAGAAATATTACTTTTACCAACTAGAGCATGTGGACTGTGGAGAGATCTTTTTTAACTATGCTGAAAAACATAACCGTAAAAAGTGATCTTTTCTACTCTGTGGCGCAGTCACATTGCACTTCGCCCGTGTGGGACTTTGAAAACAAAAACAAATATTCCATTATTTTTCATTGTATATTGTATTTAAATGTAATACTTAGAATATATATATTAGACATTAGATTAGACGATTTATTAACCCATATCGCGCCTTCGATTTTTCGATAGGATTTGGGCTCAGGAAAAAAATTCCACTACGCATACCCAAAAAAATAATTTTCGAGCCTGCGAAATTTAATTTTTTGTTTTTACTTTTTTCGACTTAAATTTTTAAGGTTTTTTCATGACCTATTAAAAAAATGTTCATATGTCCGACCCAAAAACGTCCGCTAAAAACGTTGGTATACATGAAAATTATACAATCAGATGATGGTTAAACTGTAGTATATAAGTTTCCTAACGGTTAACATTGCTAATTTATCGATTAAAAAATTGAAACGATCAAAAGGCAAGGTTAAACTAAGCTGACCTTAACTGCAGCTTAAATTCACAAAGAAAATTTGGGCAGAAATTTTGCCTTGAATGTGGTTAATTAGAAATAGTTGTCGTCTTAAAGAAAAATTTGATAAACAGCGCTATAAAGTACGATATAAATATATATATAAAATATAACCATACTACTAAGGGTTTCATTTGACTTGAAAAAAGTTTCATTTGAAATGAAAAAAGTTTCATTTGACTTGAAAAAAGTTTCATTTGACTTGAAAAAAGTTTCATTTGACCTGAAAATGCTATAGTGTAATACTCCACTCAGCAGTCTAATTATTATACAAATTTAATTTTAAAAAGCCGGTAGGGATATCCAATTCCTTTTAACGATGTAATTTTTCGAGACTTTAACTAACGGCTTGACAATTATTTCCATCTCATGTAGGTAAAAATTATACAATACTCTTCTCTTATTTAGATATAATAGCTGATAATTGATTAACGAATAAAGACAAAAAATTGTTACCATATTCCAAAATCTTTATAGTTATTGATTCGAGAATATAGCGATGGCCAATATCGTTAAACAAGTTGGATAATTCGCTTATAGTAGGCGAATTCATTTCCTTTTAACGACGCGACCTATCGAACTAACGATTTTTCACTTTCAATAATGAATGTGCTATTCACTATTCAGAGGTAATTAAGTTAAAAAAACTTAATTATCTAAATTATTAAGCGACAAAGCTGATCACAAATTAACGAATATCGATGAAAAAATTGTTATCGAATATCAAAGTCGTTATATTTATTGATTCGTTATATCGCGGAGGCGAATATGGGTAAAAAAGATACGGAATTCCACTACAGGAGTGTTTTTAAAATTGGTGTTGGAGTCATTGCGGGAATATTATAGCTATTTTCGAGTCCATATGGTACGATTCCGGGATTATTTCGAGATTATGTGAGGATTGCTCTAGGAGAAACTTCTTGATATTTTCAAAATCATTCCTGGGTTAAGTCTCTAATTATTTCGTAATTATTTCGGTGCTTTTTGAATTGATTTTGGAATGGGTCCGAAACTATTTTGACATCTAACGGATATTTACTGAGCTTTTTTCGTTTCGTTTCGAAATTAGTTTGGTTGTGTGATCAATTTGTAGATAATTCTGGAACTAATTTCGGAACTCTTTCGGTATAAGTTGGGACTAGTATAGACTTATTTTTTAATCATTGTATCATTTCGAAGTTTTTTTGTAATAATTTCGGGATTATCTGAAGAATAATTTCGGGATTTTAAATCAATTCGGAGCTTTTAGGGATAATTTTGGGGTTATTTTCACAATCCTTTCAGAACGTTTTCGGAATAATTTGACATTATGATAACAATTTTGGATCATTTCTAAACTATTTTATATCTATTTCAGGAGTAATTTTGGAATCGTTTTGAACCTATTTTGAGATCGTTATGGGATTGTTTTAGGGATAATTACAGACTAATACGGAATCGGTGTGGGATTATTTTGGAATCGATGCTGGATCTTTACGAAACTATTTTAATCACAATGCATGACTATTCTATGGATAATTTCGGGACAGTTTAAGAATAAGTTTGGACTCATTGAGGGACTGTTTCGAGGAGTTGGATTTTTAAACAAAAAATTTTGGGATATTACCACCATTTGTGAAAATTGACTAGCAAATTTGTGCCGTATACTAACTCAAGGCGAAACTCCTCCCAGTTATACTTTTTATCTTGGACTGAGATATCAAGACGTCGTTAGAAACGTAAATGTGTACAAATCAAATTGTTAGCAAATTTAGTTTTAATTTTACTGTTTTCGATAAATCCATACATTGTTCCAGATTGACCAAACTGAGACCTCAAAAAGTTTGCTTTACTTTTATATCCCGTACTCAAGATTTTGCTATAACAAAAACGCAGATATTTTGTTCAACTCCCGGGCAAAATAACATCAAAAATTAAGAAACAAGTTTTTTCAATTAAAAAAAAGTCGGCAGTGATTTGGAAAGCAATCCGAGCGTATTTCTGCCATAAAATTGTTCTAAGTGAAAACTCATACTCTTTGCAGATGCCGTTGGGAGACGGCGTAAAACATGTAGGTACCGTCCCGCCATTTGTAGAATTGAAAACTGAAAATGAGCATGACGCGAATTGGAAAATAAGCTCGGCCTAAAATTCTCTACGTAGGTATATCGCATCTTGTATTTTTATGATCCAAAATTCGTTCAATATTCTATGTTCTTTGCATCGTCGGCTTTCTATAAATGTTTTCAATGTTAACTAAACATTTTCACCTCAGCACCATCAAGCGGAAATTTTTAATATACATAACCATTCTTTTAACATAGTCATGGCAGTTTTATATAAAACTTCGTTAAAAATGTAAACTCTTCTGTTTTAAGTGAAAATGTCTATGAATTTCTAAACTGAAACTATGTAAAGAATTTTCAAAATACTTCTAGAAAAAATTCGAAAATCCTAGAAGACTTTGCGGAAATTTCGATCTAATTTTTTTGAGGTTTTTTTTAGTTTGCTGTTTTGCAGCCCACCAAAATTTATTCTAAAAGAATTCGAGTAAAAGGTCTCTTCAAATTCTTATTGATTTTGAAATTTTTTTTCTGAACGGTGTTTTTTTATATTCGTTCATACGATTTTTTTTTTAAATGAAAGAAGGTTTGTCAAAAATCCATAAAAATTTTAAGGATCATCTATCAATGGTTATTGCGGTTTTGATAGGACACTGTCCAATGGGAATATATGCGATACGTCCCAATATACTTGAAAACCCATCCTGCTGGAGCTGTTTGGAGAATGATGAGGAGGAATCAATGAATTACTTTATCATCAGCTTTTGCCAGAACTAAGCGAAAGTATTTCTGTTACAACTCACTTCGGTTTCCGGATGATTAAGAGAAGTTTGAGATCGTTTTGATTAGAAAATATATCGTTGCTACGCAACGTCTCTGTAAGTAGCTATAACTTAAGTCATTTTACGTTATTTTATAAGGCATTACAACGGACCTTCATGCTATCTATTTCCATACCAGGGCGGCTAAAATCTTACCTAACCTAACCTACTTGTACGTTTTCAATTGTCTACAAAATTCCTTAAATTCTAAATAAAAACTTTGAAAATTTTTTAAAATTTTTTCGAAATTTCACTTTGGGAAAACGGGTTTCAAAAAGTTTATGTTACAAAATTCATAGGTATTTTTTTTAAATTATAGAAAATGGGAAATAGAAGAATTTAATTGACGAAATTTCAATTGAACTACACTGCCATTGTGTTTTGAATTATTTATATAATGGTTTGTTCTAATTAAATTTATTTACACACCTTCTAGTTCGAGGCGTTACAATCAGTTTGCTTTAGTCATATTCGCATCTCTGAATTCTTATTAGCTCAAATATAACCTTTCAACTTTTGATTAATGAGCAACACTCTCGTAGTGTCATAAGTAGCAAATTGCATAACTTTGCGAACTTGATCTTTATTCATCATTATACAATATATTTTATTTAAATTTGTTAAAATTTTGCTAATCGAGTTGCTGGAGAAGAGTTTTTTATTCTGTTATAGAAAACAAATAACAAAGCGGAAGTATTTTAAAAGCAAAATCAAATTCATTCGTCGTTAGATCAACCAGCGAAGAAGTTAAACCTGGCTTTCAGTGTGGCGAAACATGATTTTGATGGTGAACAAGATAAGCAAGGACACACATACATACACACAAAATACTAAATATACTCACAACCAACCACTTTTGCCTAATTTCTTATTCCTCATATTAAAATAATATAATAATTTTCAGCTAATAGTAATGGATTTTTTGGCGCACTGATATATTTAGCATCAAAGTCGGTTGGCTTATTAACCCTTCTGTTACGTGAAGAAAAACATAGGCACGTGTTGTTAAGGTCGCGAAATGCCCAGCCCTATGCTTTCCATGTATATCGCCTTAATGGTTTATAACTCAGATGCAGTTTTCAACATTTATAAATTTTATTGATTATTCTTAGGTTTATAGACAAAGTTTAGGTTTATATGCATATTTATGAGCTCCTAACCGTATCATTAATTGGAAAAAAAACTTCGCCTAAATGTTCTAACAGACCTCTATTATCCAATTACTATCATTTTTATAATTTTTTCCTATAATTTCTTTTAACAGCAGTTTTGCTCCACGTAAGTTTGTTTATTATCAGTTATTGGAATAGGCTAAATCTCGCTGTTTAGTCTTTTTGGGAGTTTCGCTTAATACACAAAGTCATGAAAGGAAATTTCAAAATTTTTCTTTTATCGAAAGGTATCAGAAAAAGAAAGCAAAAAGGTAACCAAATGACCTTAACGTAATAGAAGTGTTAATAAAATATATAATAAAAATTTATTGAAAAATAAAGAGTATTTTGATACTAGTAGAACAAGATTCTTAAATAAACCTTAATAAAATTGTTATTGTATTTCCCCCAGCGACTGATTGGTCACAGAAAAAAATAAATTAAAAAAATGGTGAATTTTAATAAAAACATATCGAACGGACGTTGTTCTATCCGAAAATTGGTTTTGTTACAAACAAAGTAGTCCGTACTTCCCACTGTCACTCTCTATCGCATTCTCGTCTTTGCTATCTTCCATTTCTCCTTCTTATTACTGTCCTTCCTGTACTCTTTTTATCTCAACAAACTTCTAATTCTCCTTCCAGGGCGCTCACACACTTACTTCCATCCCCTGGTACAGTCTATAGATTGCAGTGAACTACTGCGTAGCGACGCTAAGATAGGTAAGGTGAGTTGAATTGGCCGGTCCATGAGGACCTCACATATACTGAATGAGTCCGTAGTGTTACTTGAAGTTAGTTTAATGACCAAAGTGTGAAACCCTATCAAAAATCAGGACCTATGTCATAATAAAAATCCTTCCTCTTGGCAAACACTCGAAGCTTTTTAGACCTACGCCACTTGCTGCTTCTAGATTTGACAGCTGTATAACTCCTTATATCTGGATTTGTAGCCTGGTAGCGGTACGAGCGCAAAACGTGCTTTACCGTTTCCTCTTACAACCTGCACTTACCAAGTCTGCCCTCACTGACAAAGCCTTATTCTTTTTAATGATAGAAGGAACACTGTTAGTCCAAGGCTGTAATATATAACACAGCCTCATACTTAGGTTCACGCCTTTCCCGCTTGGTTGATCATGTGCTCCTGCCGCCTTCTCTTTATCTCGCCCCATATAATTGGAACATCTACGGATCAAGCATCGATGAATGTGCCCTGTTGAGCTAGTTCATCCGCTTTTTCATTCCCATCTATTGCCATATGCCCTGGGACCCAATATAAATCTATGCTTCTCCCTGACCCGTTTCTTTACGGGGATTGCTTACACTCTCACATACTTTTAGAAGTTGTTCTATGCGCGATTATTGCCTTAATTGCTGCTTGGCTGTCAATATAAACGTTTACACGGCTGCAGTTTAAGCTATTATCTTCCTGTGTTTCTACTGCTTTGGTTCCGGCTATTACATCCACCTAACTACAGTGTTTTGACAGGTTGTAGGATCTGGTTATTTCCAGTTCAGCACAATATACTGCATACCTTACCTCTTGCAATTCTTTTGGCACTAAGACACATGTTAATGTTCTATTTTTCGTCTGAAAATTGTGCGAAATCTGGACTGTCAGTGACCAGCTAATTACAAGTCGTCATCTTCCATGCAACAAAATATTGAGCCGCATAGTGTGCGTTCACATCGATAAGAGTTGCATCAAGACTTCAATCAATATTGAGAGCAAGGCCTTAGTGAAACGTAGTAGCTACTTAGCATGGGTGCTGTTCCATCAACGGGCTCACTATCCTCCAGAATCGAAATTGTGAGCGAAGCCACCGCGCTGATGGATACTGATTCACCTTGGGGCTCGTCACCCTACTCGATGCAACAGGTAATAAAGTCACCTGACACTGAGAGATGTTCCGTGGACACCGTACTCAGCAGATCAGAGCTTGCAGAGGATGACCTACAGGTTCCTCTTATCTGAGTACTCTCTTGACTCTGGTAGCGACAGTTTAGCAGCAGCCAAAGCCAAGCATGTTGGGTGCAAAGGAAGATATCTTCTCTACACGGATATGAGCATTATGAGCATCCCCTATAAGACATACTGAGTTCGGCGAACGCTCTGCAGTGCACTCTATGGGTCTTAAACTATAGTGCCTCTACATGTACGTAAGAGAAGAACGGAGTTCTGGGAAGTCTCTAGCGGCAGGTATGTAGGCTGCAGAGATCACATTGGAAACCTTTTCCTATTATTTCTAATACAAAAACTTGGGAAATGAAAACTCTTTACCGTTTTTTTAATTATTTTTTTTTTATTTCTTCGCGAATAAAAAATCGAGTAATTAAAAAAGCAATAAAATCAAAACACAAAACAAAAAATAATTTCCTAAAAATGTCCTTGTGGCGGATAACTGATGTGTTGTTCCTCCTGTGCATTCGCATGTGTTCGAGCAGCATAGATGAGCGCAGCAATAAATGCGCTATTATTCAATACAATCGACATAATCGTGGCCATTTTCAAAACCGGTAATAAAAACGGTATAACAGTGCCCATGAGAATGGCGGGCATAACCATGACGGGAACAGCCATTTGTAAAATCGTCGTTTTATAAGAAGAGTAAGAAGAACCCTTCTTATTTTTACGGCGTATACCGCCAACACCAACACCGCCAATGCCACCCAATTCGCCATTTTTGGTATTTGCCAATTCATCGCTTTGTGCCTCACTCATATCCGCCGTCGATAGAGTTTCATCAAGGCTGCTATCAAGTTTTGTAGTGCGGCCGCTAGAGATATCATTCTTGTTATGTTTTTTGGGCGCTGAAAGTTTTAAAAAAGTTTAAATTATTAAAAAATGGTAGAAATGTGTTTTAAAAATATGCTTTTAAATCGACTTTTGTTTTTATTTTTACGCACTCCGTTTGTATTACAAAAATAAGTAACATATACAAGCTTTGTTCTAAAATGCGCCTTTTAAAAAAAAAGGACGTGTGGCACTCGGGGACTGCCACGGTAAAGCTATTGCATATTATCAACTTATGCAATTATAATATTTATGCAAAATTTTGTTGTCTTTGATATTAATTCAAGTTACACTTTTTAAGCGTGGTGACCGATAAGAAAACAAATTTTTTACTTTTATTGAATAAATCTAGCATGCAGCCCATCTGGCATCTGGCGATTATCAGTGCCATCTACAGTGCAGTAGTGAAGATAAATGTACACCAAAGACAACAACCAATATTCGCATAAATAGATCCAATTTTATGTAATCAGCCTGTTGCTAACACCGAAACTTTTTCGAACCTTTTCGAACCTTTTTTGACAAATATCCGTTGCCGTTTTTATTGATTTAGTCGCCAAGCCCGCGATAAAATCTATGCAATAGCTTAAAAATATTTTTTGAGATTTTATTTCGTAAGGAAAATAATACGAAATATTCGAATTTTTTGTTTCCATAGGAAAACACAAAATAATTTTTGAGATTTTAATTTGGTCGGAAAATAACAGTTACTTTTGTAGTTTTTACTTTTTTTCGGAATATAACTGTTATTTCTCAAGTTTTGTATTTTGATCCCAAATGCTCATTTTTAGAGTTTTTTATTTCGAATCGGAAATAACTGTTATTTTTTGAGATTTTTATTTGGATCAAAAAATAAAAGTTATTTTTTAGTTTTTTATTTCGTTTGGCAAATAAAATTTTTTTCCTAAGTTTCTTTTTTCAATGCGAAAATAATTTTATTTTGTTTTTATAGTTTTTTCTCAACGGAAACAACAGTCTATAATTTTGATTGAAAAGTATTAGTTATTTTGTGGGTTTTTTTATTTTCGTCCAAAAATAACAGTTAATTTTTTTTCTATTCGATTAAAAACAAAAAAGATATTTTTTGAGTTTTTATTTCATGCGGAAAGTAACAATTACGTTTTGTTTTTTTTTTTTTTTTGTTCAGAAAAAGTAATTTTTTAAGTTTTTCACTTCGAACAAAAAATAATAGTTATGTTTTCGATTTCATGTTCTGTTCAGAAAATAAAATTTATTTTGGGTTTTTGATTTGATCCGGAACAAAAGTTTTTTTGTATATATATATATATTTTTTTTTGTCGAAAAATGGCAGCTGCTTTTTTAGGTTTTTATTTCGATCACTTATTTTGAAATTTTGATTTCGCTCAAAAAATAAAAACAATTTTTAAAGTTTTTTATTTTGGTTCGATAACCATAATTATTTCTTGAGTTTTTTATTCCGCTCGGAAAATAAAAGTTATTTTGTAAGACATTTTATATCGAACCGAAAATAACAGTTATTTTTCAAAAAACTCAAAAAAATAATTATTGTTTTCGAAACAAACTAGGAAACTTAAATGAATTGTTTTCCTCCAATATAAATAAAATTAGTTTTTGGTTTAAATTTTGAACAATAACCGCTATTTAAAACCTCTTGAAAACAAAAAAAACAAACATATAAAACTCTTTCCCTTCGCAACTCACTTTTTCCTTTCTTTAGCGCAAAACTCAAATTATTATTACGGCTTGGTACTATTTTCATTTCCACACCCGGCAGTATATGCAATTTGATGTCGCGGTGCTTAAAAAACTTTTGAAATTCCAATATTAAAAACTTATTTAGCTGCTCATCAGACATATTTGCAAATTTGTTATTGATTAAGCTGCCCAACCTTTCGTCCGAATCAAAGAATTGATTGAGAAAGTCGCGCGTTATATTGTCAGTATGAGCCACATTTTTACGTTCTTCCATTTTTTGCAGCATAAATAATTTTGTACAACGTGAAACGCTAAAATCACGCAAACATTCGTAGACGCGCATGGTCAGCGACGCCTGAAAATATGGCACATTTTTCGCAAAGCTGTTAGTGTTGCGTGCGGCCGTAGCGGAATCGTTTTCATTGCTGCTACTACTATTTTCACTACCTTCATTGTGTATGTGCGTAGGCGCGTTAGTTGTTAAGCTTTCTTGATTGGTTGGCGTGATTAGACAAAGAAGAAGCAGAAGCATCATTAGCAATACGAATGTGAAATATTTTAATTGTTTCAGTTTTTGCGCCATTTTTTTAAGAAAATGTTTAAAGGATGTTTTTCCCTCTACAACAAAACCGAATATTTAAAAGCCCGTACCGCGTTACACTACAATTGCACTTCTGTGCAGTTTTGTGCGCCAATAGTGACTGCTGCGCTTGATTGTGCATCGCACCAGCAAACACCAAACGCTTTACAAATGCTTTCCAATTTTTCTTGATCAAGATTTCTAGCTGGAAATTCTAGACTTTCTTGTCTCAAGTGAAATAGATACAATCAATGTAGCTGTTCACTATCATTGAAGAAGAATACTTACTGCCGCTAGCTGCTGTAACATCGAATTGTCCATAGCGTATTTATTTTTAATTGGGTTCTTGGAAAGAATCTAGTGCAGCTCAACAGATGCAGCAATGCCTAAGCAAATTATTTATATGTATGTATGTATAACGTCCGTCCGCAGCTAGTTTAGAAAATCAACTTTCGGTTCATCGATTTCTGATATTTGCTATTTTCACTTAATAAAAACCAACTCACATACATACGCGCAACCGAAGATAAGCGCCATATGCGGATCATATTTTTGTATGTGCAAATCTCTTTAGAATGTCTTGCATTGTCTTCTGCAACATAGCAATAAATGTAGAAAAAACGACCCAATTATGATTTTGCGTGAAAGTAGCTTAAGTGTGTTATGTTTACTGTAAACATAAATATAGTTGTTGTTTTGTATTATGGTAAATGCCTCTAACACTTTTGGCGCTGGGGCGTACAACATGTAATTGATTAATAATTGCTTGAAATATCAGCGCGTCTAAAGGTGTTTGATGGCAATTAATAAGAATGGTACAGCTTTCAAATGATACTAAATGGCATTTATTTCGAATTCGACGGATTAGAAGTCAAGATGCAAGCCAAAGCCGAAGCCAAACCCTAATGGATGGCGTTTTACTAAGTTGTTATCGAAAAGTTATCGGTTTGTAAAAAAATACTATTGATATTTTAGCGAAAAGGGGTCGATTATTTAAAGGAAATTTATCGATATGTTATTAAGATATTATCGTTAAATTATCAAAAAAATATCGTTTTAGTATCGAAAAGCTATCCATTATTAATTGAAAAGTGATCGATAAGCTTTCAACGCGGTAGCCATTTGCTTTCAAAAATTATATTTGTTATTGCGGTGTTGCTCCCCGAAGGTTTTATGGAGTGTTATCGATGTTCATGGTCCTTTTCCGTATGCAAATTCGCTACGTTCCAGAAACAAGCACCATTATGGTACTAGCCCGACCATCTCTGGAACAATTTAGAATGACCACACGTCCTCGCCCATGAGGAATTTGTGGTCGCCAGAGCCTCGACTGTTAAGAAACAGGATTCGCCATGGGTAGGTGAGGTTGACAATTGGGTTTGAGAAGCTATGTATTGCGCTGGCAAACCCTTGAAAGGGTTACGATACACAACGATTTGAATCAATTTGTTGTTTTAGTTGCCTCTTAGCCCACTAACCCCCTGGGGTCATTATTATTGTTATGAATAGAGGTCAGTTTCGTATGCAAGTGCATATTTTTGTTTGATGTCAAGGAGACCCCAATAAAGTTACGATTTTTTATGCATACGTACATTAAGTAGTACAATGATTTCAGTTAGAACCTCCGCTATTATTTCAATTATGTCAGTCTATGTACATATGTTAATAAATTAAAAAATAACGTTGTGGATTAAAAGAGCGTTTATCCTAATTGTTGAAAAGGATTAGAAAGATTAGAAACCAAAACCGAAATCGCAACCAAGCCGAAACCAGATGGCGTGATATCGTTTTGTTATCGAAGTGTGAAGATTTTGATGTAGATAACAACCGTTATCGACGGGTTATCGGTTTGTAATCGGCGAGCTGATTTAACGACCAGTTATAGATTTGTTATCGAAATGCTATCGGTTTGTTATCGAAGTGTCTTCCATTTGTTATTGACGACTTATTGGCTTGCAATCGGTGTGCTATAGTTTCAAATGGACGTGCCAACGTTTTTTAATCGATAACAATGGTTATACATGAGTTATTGGTATGTAATTGGCATGCTATCGCTGAGTTATCGGTTTAAAAATAACGTGTTATCAATAGCCACGTTATCGACGACTCTTGGGTTTGTTACTAAATAGATACCGAGAACAGCTCATCAAGTCGGTAACACATCCATAAGCCTTTAATAAAAAGCCGATAGGTTGTTACCGATGACAAGCTGATGAGGGTCTTCTCAAAAAGTCCCGAAATTATATCAAAGGGACCCTGAAATATTTTCATCATGGTTGGAAATTATTACGAAATAGACTCGAAAAGAATCACAAAATAATTCCGAAGTAGATCGGAAATGACCCTGCTGATTTACCGAAGTGATCCCGAAGTAGTACCTACACCATTACGAATAGTCATTTCCAAAAGATTCATAACTCATCTTTTAAGCGTCCCGATAACATTCTGCAAAAATCGTATTCAAATTCCTAAAAGCAGCATAAAATAATGCCGCAATACTTTTAAAATAGTTAATACCTCGTAAAGTACTAGTTGTCAGCATTCTTTAAAGCTTGAGCTTGTTCCGCACGCATTATAGGTGAGAATACATTTTTTTCCATTGGGAATGCTCTCAGTTAGTGTCGGATGGCGGTAAATTCATTCAGTCAGAATGTATATTCTGAGCATCGAAAGAGAAAGCGTTGAATCGACTTTTCTTTCATCTCATCCTGACAGCTTCTGCTCAAAAAAAGGAAATATTGAAACGCCCTATGGATGAGAGCGTGGCTCAACTTCTCCGCACGATATGCGACTTTATCAAGTTGTATTGCTATGTATTAAAGGCAGCCTGGCTGCCCACAAAGATAGTTACAATGGTTTCTGAGATCGTGTCGTCTGAAGCAATGAAGCTGATCTCCATCTGACCCATGATGCATATAAGGTTTAAAGATACATATAAATTGATTGTAAAATTAAGAGAGAAAATTTATCATAAATAAATACAAGGCGCGATAGCCTCTGAAGATATTTTGGGTCGAGCTTCTCTTATAGTTTGCGTCGAGTCCCTTTTTAATTTGTCCTACGAATTGGCAGGACTGGACCTATATGTTTTACGCCGACACATAATGGAATCTGCAAGGTAGATGACTTTTCACTGAGCGTTCAAGGTAGAAACACACTCGAAGTGTTTGCAAAATCACTGCCTAGGGGGACCCCACTTAGAAAACCATTTTTTTCTAATTGAAAAAACATTAACAGAATCTTCTGTATAGTAGGTGATACCCATATACACCGATGGTTTAAAAGTAGTGGAAGGAGTGGGGTCTGTTGAATACTACGCTAATCCGGATATGAACAGATCCAACAAGCTGCACAGATTACTGTAGCGGAAGTGCTAGCCGTAACCAAAGCAGTAGAAGCACTGGAATAAAGTAGCTTAAACTGCAGCCGCGTCAGCTTTTATTTTGACAGCCAAGCAGCAATTAAGCAATCCATGGAAAGAAACGGAACAGAGAGAAGCTTACATATATATTGGGATCCAGGGCATATGGGAACAGATGAAAATGAAAAAGCGGATAAGCTAGCTAAACAGGACACATCCCTAAGCTAGCTCCGTAGATGATCCAATTAGATTGGACGAAATGAAGAGAAGGCTCTCGCCTTGCACATGATTGACCAAGCAGGAAAGGCGTGGACCCAAGTGTGAACCGTGAACCTTGAACCAACAAAGCTACTTCTATCATTAAGAAGAGAGGACATGACGGATATTCTGGCTGGACACTGGCTTCTAGCTTCACATGCCTTTAAATTAGGCTTGGCCAGTAATAGCAGACGAAGGATGAAGGATGAAACGATCGAGCACGTTTTGTGCTCGTGTCTTGCGCTTGACACGCTGAGTCTGCAGATATTAAGATTGATGCGACGGTCAGATCTGTTGTTGTTGTTGTTGTAGCGATAAGGACACTCTCCGAAGGCCTTGGGGAGTGGCATCGATGTTGATGGTCCTTTGCCGGATGCAAATCCGGTACGTTCCGGTACCAAGCACCATAAAGGTATTAGCCAGATCATTTCGGGAACGATTTGGTATGACCACATGAAACCATCTAGGCCATAACGCTCTCACACCCCCTAGATCCAACAAGAGTTCGGGTCGCCAGAGCCTCGGCTGTTAATAAAACAGAATTTGTCACGGGTAGGTGAGGTTGACAATTGGGTTCGAGAAACTATATATTGCGCTGGCAACCCCTTGAGAGGGTTGCGCTACACAACCCCTTGAATCAATTTGGCATTTTAATCGATAGATGATGATTTCTTTGTAGTTTTAGTACTGTAGCAATAGCCTACAAATGTTTGTTTTTCTTGGATAACAAAAAACAATAATTGAAACGCAATTATTACTAAGTGACATTTAGCCAAAAGTTGAAGAAACTGAATTACCAGTTTAGAATATAAAGACGACATGGTCCATTAAAATCTATAACTACTTTCTCCATTGCGATTTTAATGAGCAGCAAATAATACTTTAATTAATTTGTCACATACATGCCTAAAAAGCACATGTAAAAAAAAGCAACCACAGAAGCCACAATTGCACGACATTTGCGTTTACAATATTTTCCAAAATTTTATCGAAAGCGAAGAATTGTTTCCCAAACATAGCATTTGACATCATTTACCATTTGTTTTGCTATCGACGACACATTTTTTATTTGCGTAGTTGCGTGTACTTTCTTCTTTCTACATATTTCAGCAGCTGTCATCGATCAAAACGTGCAATCCTCAATCGTCACGTTCCGCTCCGTCCATGTCCATAAAAACTGAGGAAGTGCTGGGCAGCAATTTTGAATATTGATTACAATCAACATAATTTTAATAATTTCACTTTCAAATGAGTAAATGTTTTGCATATTTGCATAATTAATTTTCGTGCATTTCTTTATTTGCTAATCCAATTGCTTTCTTTCTTCTTCAAATAAATAAATATTTTAAATTCAAATTTTTTATAAATATTAAAACTAACTTAAATAATTAAATTAATATAAATTTAAAGTAAATTTTTATTAAAACTTTTTCCGAGTTCTAGGCCATGTATATGTAAATTGAAACACCAAAACTGCTTATGGACAGGTCGACAGGCACTCAAGAGTTCCTGAAGATGATTTCAGTTTGAAATCGAAATATCGATAAAAATAAATTAATAAAAATAAACTTGACAAATATACAATTTATATATAAAATAAGCATTTTTGGTGTTTCAATTTACATATACATGGCCTAGCACTCGGAAAAGTTTTTTATAAAAATTTATAAATTTAAAGAATATTTGGTCTATTTGCAATTTTCGTTGTCAGCGTCGCTACACTGAGGTAATTTCGTTTATTTACTCGCTATTTAAATGACTGGTGCGATAAGACATGTTAATAGTCCTCTTTGTACTATTTTATTCTGAATATTTTCTTATTTACCACTCCTTTTCAAGCCAAACAGGCTGTTGGGTATGCGAATGTGAGTAAACTACCGGCACGGGTGCTGGAGCAGCTGTGTAGGCGGCCGCATGGACTTGTGGAATGGCGCGTGATAGCATTTGACCGATAGCTAAAACTAGCAGGATTACCTAATTGGGAAAGAAAATGTTTTGTTAGCTAAAAGTGTTCAACTCGGTGAATTTTTTGAATATGAATTATTTTACAAAAAATAATCGAAGCGTAATACTCACACCTACACCTAGGCCCTTTATTGAGACGACGGTGAGTGCAGCCAGCAATGTAGTAATAACTCCAATAACAAAGGCACCGGGAACAACAGCAAAACTCATACGCTTCAAAAAGTGATGACTGAATGTGCGGCCTTCTGTTAAAAAAAATTTTAATATTTATTAATTTAAACTTAAAAATTACTTCAAAGTTTTTTTTTTTAATAAATAGATAAAAGGCGCGAAACCCTCCGAAGAGATTTTAGGCTGAGTTTCTCTTGCAATTTGCATCGTGCTGCTTTTAATTTTTCCTACGAATTGGCGCGACGGGACCGACGTGTTTAACGCCGAATCCGAAAGGCGTCTGAAAGTTTTCACTGAAAAGCTTTTCATGACAGAAATACACTCGGAGTGTTTAGCAAAACACTGCCGAGGGGCGTTCCCACTTAGAAAAACTTATTTCTAAATTTTTGATGTTGTTTCGCCCGGAAATCGAACCCAGGGTCATCAGCGTGGTAGGCTACCATCACACCACGGCAGCTACAAAATCAAAATTTAAATTTTTTTAAAAATATATTAAACAATAAAGGACATTCCCTTTTGAGCAATAACAACTAACATGCATACTTAGTTAATGTGCTTCTAAAAGTAGCATAATGCAAAAACGTCGTCATAAAGAACATGCCAACAACAATTCGTAAGTTTCGTATATAGTGCCATCCAAAGCTATGCACTCTACGGACGTATAAATATATGCAGTAAAAGTCTATCATTACAGGAGTGCAGGTCCGTTTTGTCTATTCTGATGCGGTGTTGTTTAAAAAATATTTAATAAAATAAGAATTGTACCCTTTATTCATAAACAATAATATAACTTTATAAAACTCCTGTATTAGGCAAATAATATGGAAATATTATCATAAAAATTGTTGGAAAACTTTTCAAATTAAAACACTAAGCTGCAAGGAATACACGTTGGCATCTTTCCTCGACATTGAGCGCGCTTTCAACAACGTGCAGACAGAGGCCATCTGCAAGGCTCTTACACGATATGGAACCCAAAGCTCTATAGTTGCATGGATCTATGCTTAGGAGTAAAGTTGTCAATGCGACTTTAGAGACTGGTTCTATTGGAAAAATGACCACCAGAGGCACCGCCAAGGCGGGTTGCTATCGCCTCTTCTCTGGATACTGGTAGTCAACGAAATTCTTGAAATCTGTAGAAGAAAAGGAAGAAAGGTAGTTGCATACGCCGATGACTTAGTGATTCTGAACAGAGGCAAATTCTTGCCAACCATCAGCGAACTCATGGAGTCGGCACTTTACGACATTTCGCGATGGGCAGGGCAAAATGGGCTGGGGGTAAACCCAACAAAATCCGAACTTGTCCTATTCACGACAAGGACAAAGATACCCTCCTTTAACTTACCGAGGCTAAACGGCACAATGTTAAACCTATCTTCGGAAGCGAAATATATTGGAATTATACTTGATTTCAAGTTAAGCTGGATAAGGAACGTTGAGATGAGATCAAAGAAAGCTCTAGCAGCATACTACGCGTGAAAAACGGCTTTTTGGCGGAACTGGAGACTGGCACCACATGTCATTCATGGCATGTACAGCACAGTCATTCGACCGATACTAACATATGGAGCTCTAGTCTGGTGGAAGGCGCTAGACAAAAAGAGTAATCAGCAGAGGATCGGGAAGGTACAAAGGCTGGCATGCCTGGGAATGTCAGGCGCCGTGAGCAGCGCACCTCAGGAAGCGCTAAATGTCATCTTTCACTTGATGCCTCTACAAGTGTTCGTGCAGGGATTAGCCGCTAGAGGAGCTCTACGACTAAAAGAATCCAACATGTGGAAAAGAGCTAAGCACGGACACGCGACGATTCTGGACGATATGACGAAGGGGCAATTAAACAGAATAATAACTGACCTAACATCCAAAACAGACGACACTACAGGGGTTTTGGACTTCCAGGTTCAGAACATACGATATCCTTCAAGGGAGGAATGGGAAGAAGGCCTAGACAACGGCAGGGGCATCACAATATACACCGACGGCTCGAAAATGGAAAAGGGAACTGGAGCTGGGATGTACTCGACACATCTACAGCTAAGCCAATCATGCCGACTTCCTGACGTATGCAGTGTATTCCAAGCCGAGGTCTATGCCATAGACAGAGCGGCAAAGCTGCTCCAAGATAGCGTGGTCTCCAACACCGACGTAACAATCTTTGTTGACAGCCAAGCCGCCTTAAGGGCATTAGAGTCCAACATGATAAAATCGGACATCGTGCGGAGGTGTAGAGCCTCTTTGGCTTCTATAAGTCATCTCAATATCTCCCTTTGCTCGGTCCCTGGCCACAGTGGCATTGAAGCGAATGAACTCGCGGATGAGGTGGCTAGGACTTAGACATAAGTGAGGTGGACAGCTCCGTCCGCCCGCCGCTGAGTTGTCTCCTAGGGAGAATCGACGAATATGAGAACAGGGCTACGGAACTGCTATTGAACAATAGGGTTGACTTCGAAGTCTCAAGGTCCTTATGGCCATGCTTGGATAGGAAGGGCACCAGCTACTTTCTCTAACTGAACAAATCTGTGGTGAGGGTGTTTACGGGTGCCATCACAGGTCATTGTGCTATCGCAACAATGCTCCGACGGTGGCGAATACCAACAAGCTCCCTCTGCAGAAGCTGTCAGGATGAGGAGGAAGAGGAGTCGATCTAGCACTTTCTCTGCCGATGCCCGGCGCTTCAAAGACGAAGGCTCAGATTTCTGGGCTCACGCTTCTTCGACAGCCTGGCAGAGGTTGGGAGGGTGTACGTCTCGCTTCTTCTTGGGTTCATCAGGGAAAGAAAGTGGTTCTTTGGGGACCGCTAGGAGGTAATGACGCTAAATGGATTTGCCGCCACCCTGTACTTACTGAGGGCACTCACAATGGACAAAAATGTCTCCGAGTGGAAGTGTGCGTATCGCCCACGCACGCCTTCTTAACCTAACCTAACCTAAGGGTGTCTAAGTTCGGGTGTAACCGAACATTATATACTCAGCATGAGCTTCAGTTGTGCAATTAATTTCAAATAAATTACTTTTCTACAAAACATATGGCACCGCCCACTTAACAAAAATGTCTCTCAATTTTCTCTTGCAATACAATTTGGTATGTGAATCAATGATAAATATAATACTATTATTATACTCAGTTGAGCAGAGCTCACAGAGTATATTAACTTTGATTGGATAACGGTTGGTTGTACAGGTATAAAGGAATCGAGATAGATATAGACTTCCATATATCAAAATCATCAGTATCGAAAAAAAATTCGATTGAGCCATGTCCGTCCGTCCGTCCGTCTGTCCGTTAACACGATAACTTGAGTAAATTTTGAGGTATCTTGATGAAATTTGGTATGTAGGTTCCTGGGCACTCATCTCAGATCGCTGTTTAAAATGAACGATATCGGACAATAACCACGCCCACTTTTTCGATATCGAAAATTTCGAAAAATCGAAAAAGTGCGATAATTCATTACCAAATACGGATTAAGCGATGAAACTTGGTAGGTGAGTTGAACTTATGACACAGAATAGAAAACTAGTAAAATTTTAGACAATGGGCGTGGCACCGCCAACTTTTAAAAGAAGGCAATTTAGAAGTTTTGCAAGCTGTAACTTGGAAGTCGTTGAAGATGTAATGATGAAATTTGGCAGGAACGTTACTCTTATTACTATATATCTGTTTAATAAAAATTAACAAAATCGGAGAACGACCGCGCCCACTTTTTAAAAAAATTTTTTTTTTAAATTCAAATTTTAAAAGAAAAGTTAATATATTTACAGTATATAAGTAAATTATGTCAACATTCAACTCCAGTAATGATATATTGCAACAAAATACAAAAATAAAAGAAAATTTCAAAATGGGCGTGGCTCCGCCCTTTTTCACTTAATTTGTCTAGGATACTTTTAATGCCATAAGTCGAACAAAAATTTACCAATCCTTGTGAAATTTGGTAGAGGCTTAGATTCTAGGACGATAACTGTTTTCTGTGAAAAAGGGCGAAATCGGTTGAAGCCACGCCCAGTTTTTATACACAGTCGACCATCTGTCCTTCCGCTCGGCCGTTAACAGGATAACTTGAGCAAAAATCGATATATCTTTACTAAACTCAGTTCACGTACTTATCTGAACTCACTTTGTATTGGTGTAAAAAATGGCCGAAATTTGACTATGACCACGCCCACTTTTTCGATATCGAAAATTACGAAAAATGAAAAAAATGCCATAATTATATACCAAATATGAAAAAAGGGAGGAAACATGGTAATTGTATTGGTCTATTGACGCAAAATATACCTTTAGAAAAAAACTTGGTAAAATGGGTGTGACCATATTAAGTAGAAGAAAATGAAAAAGTTTTGCAGGGCGAAATCAAAAGCCCTTGGAATCTTGGAAGTAATACTGTTCGTGGTATTACATATATAAATAAATTAGCGGTACCCGACAGATGATGTTCTGGATCATCCTGGTCAACATTTTGGTCGATGTCTCGAAAACGCCTTCACATATACAACTAAGGGCCACTCCCTTTTAAAACCCTTATAAATACCTTTAATTTGATACCCATATCGTAGAAACACATTCTAGAGTCACCCCTGGTCCACGTTTATGGCGCTATCTCGAAAAGGCGTCCACATATAGAACTAAGGTCCACTCCTTTTGAAAATACTCATTAACACCTTTCATTTGATACCCATATCGTACAAAAAAATTCTAGAGTCACCCCTGGCCCACCCTTATGGCGATATCTCGAAAAGGCATCCACCTATAGAACTTAGGCCCACGCCCTTTAAAATACTCATTAACACCTTTCATTTGATACCCATATCGTACAAACAAATTCTAGAGTCACCCCTGGTCTACGTTTATGGCGATATCCCGAAAAGGCGTCCACCCATAGAACTAAGGCCCTCTCCCTTTTAAAATACTCATTAACACCTTTCATTTGATACCCATATCGTACTCACAAATTCTACAGTCACCCCTGGTCCACCTTTATGGCGATATCTCGAAAAGGCGTCCACCTATAGAACTAAGGCCAACGCCCTTTTAAAATACTCACTAACACCTTTCATTTGATACCCATATTGTACAAACGCATTCTAGAGTCACCCCTGGGCCACGTTTATGGCGATATCCCGAAAAGGCGTCCACCCATAGAACTAAGGCCCACTCCCTTTTAAAACACTTATTAACACCTTTCGTTTGATACCCATATTGTACAAACGCATTCTAAAGTCAACCCTGGTCCACTTATATAACGATATTCCGAAAAGGCGTCCACCTATAGAACTAAGGCCCACTCCCTTTCAAAATACTCATTAACACCTTTCATTTGATACTCATATCGTACAAACAAATTCTAGAGTCAAGCCTGGTCCACCTTTATGGCGATATCCCTAAATGGTGTCTAACTATAGAACTATGGCCCACTTCCTCTTAAAATACTCTTTAATACCTTCCATTTGATACACATGTCATGCAAACACATTCCAGGGTTACCCTAGGTTCTTTTTACAACATGGTGATTTTGCCTTACTTTGTCTCCACAGCTCTCAACTGAGTATGTAATGTTCGGTTACACCCGAACTTAGTCTTCCTTACTTGTTTTTTTCTAAAATATATCTTATGATTATAGTCTACGACACTTTTCAAATTATTTTATATAAAGGTAGGCTTGGTCTTTAACCGATAACATCCCATTTTACTAGAAATATTTCTTGCTATAAGGAAAATATGTTTATCAAATTTTATTACTATACATATGTTAATTTTTCTCCCAGTTATGGCTCCCGAAACAAAGAAAATTGCATAGTCATAAAAGGCCATGCCCATTTGTAAAAATTTGAATTTTTTCCTATTTCTTGCTATAGCTCCAGTTGGGAAAAGCAACATTATTGACATAAACAGCGTAGTGAGGTTTTCTTGCGCACGGGGCTAAATATTTTTTGCCGCCAAAAAAATCTCTTCTCCATACGAGATTATAAATGTATGTAATTCTAACGGATTTTTAGGTTCAATTGGCGCCCCTCAGTGAGTAGCGCCCGGGGAAAGATGCCCCCCTTTCCCCCTCACTACACCTATGGATATAAAGCTTTTTTTTGCAAAGATATAGGTTATTTATTCGTCCACGAACTCTTTAAAAATCTTTAATACAAAAATGGGCGTGGTCCATAACCGATTTCATTGATTTTGCTTCGAAACATTCCTTATAGTAAAGGCAAGCTCTCTGGAATTAAATTATGATCGGTTTAACGGTTTTTGATTTATGATTAGTAACATTCCACAATTTTTTAAAATTTATGTTTTGCGTCATAAAACCAATACACTTCACAAATATCCCCCCAGCGGTTTAGGGGGCTTAGAATATACCCGCGGCAGAAATGCTTGTCGTAAGAGGTGACTAAACTACCAATTTGATTCAAGGGGTTGTGTAGCGCAACTCTTTCAAGGGATTTCTAGCGCAATATATAGCTTCTCCAACGCAATTGTCAATTTCACCTACCCGTGGCGAATCCTGTTTCTTTTACAATCGAGGCTCTGGCGACCTCAAGTTCCTTATGGATCTAGGTTTCATGTGGTCATACCAAATCGTTCCTGAGATGGTCGGGCTAGTTCCTTAATGGTGTTTGTTACCGGAACGTACCGGATCTGCATCCGGAAAAGGACCATCAACATCGATAACACTCCCCAAGGCCTTCGATGGTGTCCTTATCGCTAAAAGAACAACAACAACCTATCAAATTTCATTAGCTTAACGCTACTCGTTTTTGAATTAACTAATTTTTCTATTTCTCTAAATTTTCGATATCAAAAAAGTGGGCGTGGTCATCGTCCGATTTCGCAAATTTTTAATACCAATCTATTATGGGTCCAGATAAGCTCATATAGTGAATTTTATATCAAAGATATCTCAAAATTTGATCAAGTTATCGTCTTAACGGACGGACGGGCTTACGGACGGACACAGATTTATCCAATTATTGCCGATACTGATGATATTGATATATGGAAGTCTATATTTATCTTGATTCCTTTATATCGTAAAACCAACCGTTGTGTTGCCAAAGTTAATATACTCTGTGTGTAAAGCGCGCACAGATTGCTTATTGAAAATTATTTTAAGAAGGTGCAACTAAATTTAAACCGATTTTATTTTGACTATGACTATGAGCCAATAGGTCTATCCCTTTACTCTAAAAAACTTAGAAAGAGTAGAAAGTTTCCCAAAATTGTATCTTTGCCATACTCAAAATATGTTATGTTAAGTTATGTTTGAATAGCCAGCTTATAAGTTTCATGATACCTATATGACACTATTTTGTTTTCTGTGTATTTTTCTTGTATTCTCTCTTATATTTTTTTGTCGCCCTCCCCCCTAATACGGTTTCAGTACTCGTGTAAGTGTGTAAACTAAATTTAAAAACCTAACGAAATACAAGAAAAAAAAAACACAACTAAAATAAACTTTCTTGTGAAAAAAGTGGACCATCAGAGACCGAAATAATTTTTCCGTGTTATTTGCATTGTTTTTATTGTTAAAAATGTTAATGTAAAAATAAAATTTAAAACATAAACAAAAACATGTCAAACTCATTCATTTTTGGGGGAATAGTCGTCTCGTTTTCCCATGGTAGAAACTGTTTTTGTATTTTGAAGTTCCGATAAAGTTTCGTCATTTTCTCTAGCTTGGATTCCAACGCACAATAAAGTAGTGTCATATAGGTATAAGAATGTTGAAAACAGAATACAATTAGTTTCTCAAATTCTTCTATCTGTAAAATTTTGTGTAAAAAATTCATTCATTAAGCGGCATTTAACCTGCGTACCGAAATGTGCCTCAATAAAGAAAAAATCGTTTCTTGACCGCTTAATTCAGGATTTAGTGCAGTATTATAAAATTTGATAAAAATTTGTGCAAGACCTGCAATTTAAGACACGTTACTCAAAATGTGTGTTTTCACTGTCATATAATGTTATTTGTAACATTTAAATTTTTTCGCTAGATGTAACACCTTGTATGTAGCAATTTGAGACTTAACCAACTTTAAACTACTTAACTTAAAACTAGGTTTAGATTCGTTATTTTTCACTAAGGTCTCTGCGCAATTTCATTACACATGAGCACAAAATTGATAAATTTCTTGTTATATCTAAAAAACTTGACATTTTGGCACGGGTCTTAAAAGATTCATACAGATCTTTTAAAAGATCAGACATGTTTGTTTTATTGTTATTAACAAATTTTTTTTCTGAAATTTCAAACTAGCCAATTCTCAAATTTTCAGACATTCACTTGTAACTTTTAAATTCTCAAAAATTTTCCAATCACTAACCAGCAACATCGGAAGTATTATCCTCTGCGATATTCTTGCACAAAGCTTCGCTCAGCATTGCTGCAAACATAAGCAAAGCAAACACAATTTTTTTGTTGTTAGCAACCATTTTTGTAATTTGTAATCCTTGACTTGTATTACACACACACACACCAACAATGCAACGACAGCAGCGTCAAAAAGTGTTGATTTACTGTTGAAAGTTCGTAAAGTATTGAGTATTAATTTAACTTCGACAAGCGCTTTAATAGCGCACGTTTTAGGGTAGAATTTGATAAGCCCAAGAAAGAAAAAACGATTTAAAAAAGAAAACAATAATGCCAGCAAAAACAACGAATAACAACACAGAATTGTAAAAAAAGAAATGCTCACGATTAGCCATATTTTAGCGCTCACGTTGATTGACATATTCTTCTTTTTCGAATCATGCTTACCATAAGTCATAAGTTACACATATCGACATACATATATACAAATGCCATTACCCATTTTGTAAAGAACTTTTATTATACTCAGTTGAGCAGAGCTCGCAGAGTATATTAAGTTTGATTGGATAACGGTTGGTTGTACAGGTATAAAGGAATCGACATAGATATAGACTTCCATAAATCAAAATCATCAGTATCGAAAAAAATTCGATTGAACCATGTCCGTCCGTCTGTCCGTTAACACGATAACTTGAGTAAATTTTAAGGTATCTTGATGAAATTTGGTATGTAGGTTCCTGGGTACTCATCTCAGATCGCTATTTAAAATGAACGATATCGGACAATAACCACGCCCACTTTTTCGATATCGAAAACTTCGAAAAACCTAAAAAGTGCGATAATGCATTACCAAATACGGATTAAGCGACGAAACTTGGTAGGTGAGTTGAACTTATGACGCAGAATAGATAACTAGTAAAATTTTGGACAATGGGCGTGGCACCGCCCACTTTTAAAAGAAGGTAATTTAGGAGTTTTGCAAGCTGTAATTTGGCAGTCGTTAAAGATATCACGGTGAAATTTGGCAGGAACGTTACTCTTATTACTATATATCTGCTTAATAAAAATTAGCAAAATCGGAGAACGACCACGCCCACTTTAAAAAATTTTTTTTTTTTTAATTCAAATTTTAAAAGAAAAGTTAATATCTTTACAGTATATAAGTAAATTATGTCAACATTCAACTCCAGTAATGAATATTTTAACAAAATACGAAAATAAGAGAAAATTTCAAAATGGGCGTGGCTCCGCCCTTTTTCACTTAATTTGTCTAGGATACTTTTAATGCCATAAGTCGAACAAAAATTTACCAATCCTTGTGAAATTTGGTAGAGGCTTAGATTCTAGGACGGTAACTGTTTTCTGTGAAAAGCGACGAAATCGGATGAAGCCACGTCCAGTTTTTATACACAGTCGACCGTCTGTCCTTCCGCTCGGCCATTAACACGATAACTTGAGCAAAAATCGATATATCTTTACTAAACTCAGTTCACGTACTTATCTGAACTCACTTTGTATTGGTGTGAAAAACGGCCGAAATCCGACTATGACCACGCCAACTTTTTCGATATCGAAAATTACGAAAAATTAAAAAAATGCCATAATTATATACCAAATACGAAAAAAGGGATGAAACATGGTAATTGTATTGGTCTATTGACGCAAAATATAACTTTAGAAAAAAACTTGGTAAAATGGGTGTGACACCTGCCATATTAAGTAGAAGAAAATGAAAAAGTTTTGCAGGGCGAAATCAAAAGCCCTTCGAATTTTGGAGGAATACTGTTCGTGGTATTACATATATAAATAAATTAGCGGTACCCGACAGATGATGTTCTGGCTCACCCTGGTCCAAATTTTGGCCGATATCTCGAAAAGGCATCCACCTATAGAACTAAGGCCCACTCCCTTTTAAAGTACTAATTAACACCTTTCATTTGATACCCATATCGTACAAACAAATTCTAGAGTCACCCCTGGTCCACCCTTATGGCGATATCTCGAAAAGGCGTCCACCTATAGAACTAAGGCCCACGCCCTTTTAAAATACTCATTAACACCTTTCATTTGATACCCATGCTGTACAAACGCATTCTAGAGTCACCCTGGTCCACGTTTATGGCGATATCTCGAAAGGGCGTCCACCTATAGAACTAAGGCTCACTCCCTTTTAAAATACTCATTAACACCTTTCATTTCATACCCATATAGTACAAACAAATTCTAGAGTAACCCCTGGTCCACCTTTATGGGAATATCTCGAAAAGGCGTCCACATATAGAACTAATTCCCACGTCCTCTTAGAATACTCATTAACACCTTTCATTTGAAACCCATATCGTACAAACAAATTCTAGAGTCACGCCTGGTCCACTTTTATGGCGATATCCCTAAATGGCGTCCATCTATAGAACTATGGCCCACTTCCTCTTAAAATAATCTTTAATACCTTCCATTTGATACACATGTCATACAAACACATTCCAGGGTTACCCTAGGTTCTTTTTACAACATGGTGATTTTCCCTTACTTTGTCTCCACAGCTCTCAACTGAGTATGTAATGTTCGGTTAAACCCGAACTTAGCCTTCCTTACTTGTTTTTACCGATTTTTGGCCACGTGCGGTAAAAAAATGGAATATGTATTATAACTTAATAGTTTAAAAGAAATTTTTTGTGCGCATTGTCATGTCCAAAAGTCATCAATAAGTGACCAAATGTTTGAAGGAAAGTTGCATGTACCATATAAATAAATGAAAAGCATTTTCGTGATTAAAATTTGCTACCAAGTAACCACAAATATAGCCAATAAAAAATATGCATATATTAAAATTGTCTGGCTGCGATTTAGTCATCACTTGCACTATTTTGTCTGTAATATACAACTTGCTTCTCTTAAGTTTATTTGCTTGTGGCTTTAATATGGAAAAGAAAATTTTATTGCTTTTTTATTACTTTTTGAAGGGCCGATTTTTGATGATTTGTGACTAATCACCCAGTGTGCTATTATTTACGATCTTTGCTTCTTTTGCGAGTTAAGCTTAAAAGAAATATACATCCGTAGTGAAGATGTTTGATTCTGCAATAGTTTGCACTGATTTCAGGTTTTGCTTACATGTGTAATAGGCAGAGCAGGTTTAGCTTCCATCCGTCAAGGCTGATGCATATGCTTCCACAAATTCCATAATATTCACTTCGAAATCCAACTGAAAATCACATGCACCACAAATGGCGACTTTAAACTGTAGGCGAAAGGGAAGCTCTGAAACTGAAGGTGCTGAAATTTCCATCATTTGTCGATTAGAGCTCGTGGGCTCTCGCCTTTTGCATTTTGTCGTGGGCTATTCAAATCAAAATTAAACTTGCCAATAAAAAAAAGAAATACTTTGCGCGATTAGCCACCGAGAAGATTTAGGCCTATTATTCTCTTCCAATTTGCGTCGTGCTCCTTTTAGTTTTCTCCAGAAATTGGCGGAACGGGATTTACATGCTATATGCCAATTCCGTACGGCATCTGCAAAACAGATCAAGAAGCTTTTCATGACAGAAATACACTCGTAGTGTTTGTAAAATCACTTCCGAAGGGCGAACCGATTAGAAAAACATTGCTTAGCCTATCTCCAAGGTGCCCGGCTATGTGACCGAGCTGTATAGAGAATTGCGTCATCGCCATTCCGTCTCAAAGTAGGGCGGCGGGATGTTGGCGACCAAGAACTGCCAACCCCCTAATCCAGGGGGCTACGCTGACCGTGCATATTGACTTATTTGCATTTAGCTGTCTTCTAACCTCGGAAAGTAACGATGGCTTTACTTAATTAACAGAGGCTACTGTGACAGACGGGGTTTAAGATCCCCGAACCGGCCTTGTTGGGCAGGTGGTTGTACAAGAAAAATTAACAATTCAATAGATTATTTTAATGAGGAAGATGAGAAAGGGGGAACGGAGTAGTAAGCTAAGGAATACTAAAAAGTACAAGCGCTGCTTGAACTCGATGAGCGAATGTGGTGAAGATTCAGCTGCGTGATGAATCAGCAGGTGAATCCCAACGGAGAAGTGGGTAGAGAAGGGTGCCGAGCAGCGCTAAGAAATGTCCAATGCTTGGGAGCATTGCTCAACCAAAGAGACCTGGAAAGTAATCCCTGGGTAGCAATGGGAGGAACGCAGTTCTAAAATTTTGCTGCGAGCAACTCTCTGTACTGCAACCGGTACGGGAAGGAAAAAGCTTCGACGAGCGAGAAAAGGCTTTGAGTAAGTGGCGAGGAGATTAGCCAAAGGGAGGTAATGCTTAGGCTCCAGCTTTGTCCAAGGGACCAGTGGGAGTTAACACTAAGACTCCGGAGGTTATCCGAAGGATGTTGTGGCGATTAGAACTGATTAGTTGATCAAAGCAGTCCTATCGGATATAGGTATTTTTAATGCTCAAAGTGAAGTGGGAAGAATCAAATAAGGCATTTCTAACCTTTGATAGGGCGGGATGGTACAATGGTCTAAAGATGAAACCGTGCGACAGCATCGCGAGCTTGAGGCTGCTCCTAATCTTCAAAGACAAGTCCGGAACGTGTAGGTTGTGGTGGTAGGTAGAGCAAAAATCCTCACGATACCAAATGCCAAGGTATAGATACCAGACGTGATGAAGATGGAGGATACGCTGCGCTTTATGCGGATTCAGAATCCGAATATATCGACACAGGATTGGAAGATACTTAAGGTCGGCCTATGGAGGGGGGTCAGCATTAAATCTTCTAAATAAACAAGCAGGCGGGGAAAAATAGCGGCGGGTGAAATGAAGGCCTTTGCTTAACATACCGGATTGGCTGCACACCTTAGGCCCTTATTAATCTGTTACATCACAATGACTTTACTAAGTTCAACTGAATGAAATCCTCCCAGCTTTCTGGGGACCACACAAACACTTTTATATTACAATCGCAGAAAGGCACGAATCGGTCGACTTTTAGTTCTGACCTTGAGTTTATGGCCATCTTTACACACAGTGGCACTTACTTAAAACATTTTGTAGCATCATTTGAGTGGCATTATAAGCCAAAAGGAGCCGTGTATTAGCTGCTATCTAAAAATGTTATACTCATGGCGATTTACTTTGATATTGAAGCAGGTATAAAGGTCGTACAGGGCAGAAAAACTTTGTGTAAAGTATCAATAGACTTTAGACCGTCGTTTAACGTGCAGGTGCGCAGGTTACAGTGATGCACCTGGAAACTGTGCTGGCGACGAACCAGCGAGGAAAGCAGAAAACTAATAACATATTTAAACTGGACCCTACATGTGTGAAGTCTGCTTGAACGGATTCCAGGGCTACCTGGGTGGACATTTAAGTCTTCACACCGTAGTCATCTAACGCTGTTAAATATACCTTCTCACATATTCTCATATAAAGCTACCAAATATGCTTGGGTACAAAATTTGGAATCAATTTAAACATTTATAAATTTTGGTATACTGGGTGATATATACTTAGGTTAAAAAAAATTTACATTAAAATATTGTCGTTAGTACGCGCGTTAAATATAAATCAAGTTCTTGCCTTCATTCAATGTACTGCATTGGGTTTTCAAAATATGCGTATATAAGTAGCGGTGTATGGGCATTTATTAGCTTTACTTATTTCAACTTGAGCATTACCTTAAGCAATCATACATACATATGTACACATTTTTCTTTTACTACGACGCTTCGGGCTGACGTAGATTTTTTTTTATCTTGGACGTTAGGTTGCACTGCCCTCAAGTAGCCAATGAAATTAGGCTAGTCCTGTTCATGTACGCACACCCCGCAATACCTCCTTGAGGCATAACGTCATGGAAGGTAAGGTGCTTTAGTTACTGATGCTTCTCATGCGCATTTCTCTGCGCCTCCTTGCGGCATGCATCAATCGCGTCATCGCTAGAAACGAAATTTTACTGACAGCAGTCCAACAATTTATTTCTCTGCACATTAGGAGAACCAAATTCCCAACGGTAGGCTTCTCCCCAAAAACTATGTGTACAGAGAGTCTTTCGCCGTGAGAACGAGGGCAATGAAATTTTACGTGTTCTGGGCTTACCAATTCGGTGCGAAAATGTGGACAGAAAGGATCCTCCTCTATCCTACGCTTATGTAGATACCCCTTTGAAACCGCCGTGCTCACTCAATATCTGCTTGAGGTGCTAGTTTAGTTCCGTTCGTACCATTCTAGTATGTTCCGAACCAACATAAAAGTCCAGCGTCTTTCCTTCGATTCTTCCTACCTTTCTTGACACCTAGCTAATGTTCGTTAGCTTGCGCTTTTCTTGGCATCTTCAGATGGTCGGCTGATTCCAATGCCATACATATCGGTAATTTCACTTGACGGTAAATCCACTGCGACTTTTCGGTAATACGGTACGTTGCTAGTATATTTTGTTGGAACAATTTATATCCGCACCATAGTGGTGCTGCATATAATATTATCGAGCAGGTTATATTGGGTAAAAGCTGACGGGTAGCTGCGCCTGGGCCGCTGATCTTGGGCATTATTCGCGCTAGGGCTCCACTAACTCAAGAGATTTTCTCTCGACGCCGTACTTAATGACTTAGATATTTGAACCGACAGGTCCTCCGCATGTGTCCTTCGTATTGTCGCACCATTCCAAACAACATGAAATGTTTGTGGTTCAAAAAGGTGTTGTTTACATCTTCTTCTTTGTAGTTGATTGGCAGCTATCCCTGGTGAAGTTTCCACTAGCTCTAAGCTAATATCTTTGTGGTCGCTGAGTTTATGACGTTACTGATGTACCACTTTGCTCGCCTCGCTATTGCGCTACTAGAAAACGTAAGATCTATAACGGATCGTCTACTGCCAGTGTCGAAAATATATTTCCCCCGATCACCTAGAAGTTCTAGTCTCAGCTATGTAAAGCTTTCGAAAAGAACTCTATCTCTATCCTTAGTTCGACTACGACCCCATACAGTTGACCAAGCATTAAAGTCTTCACCTATTATAAGTGGTTACTTACCCTGTGCTTCTAAGCTCCCAAGAGTCATGCTTTCAAACTCCGTGCTAGTCATATTCTCAGGTGCATAGCAACTAAATATGTATATTCCTTTGATTTTCGCCCACGTGAATATAGTCGCGATCGGTGCCATCTTTTCCCGTGAAAGAAGTTTTCCTGGTATCCAAATTTAGGCTCTCCCAGCTGAGTTCGACAGTCAATCTTGCTTCTGAGTATATCAGTACGGTTCTGAAAGTACTGTTATATCAAATCCTCCTCTATTGTTTGGGATAAGAGGTCTTGAGACGCTTGGCAGTGGTATAGATTGAGTTGTAACAATCTCATGCCTATAGGCAATGAGCAATCACATTGCCCCCCATTGTGGGCTTCTTAACTGCCTCCCGGATGCTGTCCCCCACGTACCACATATTTCGGTAAATGTGAGCAGTTCACGGCCTTGTGGTACTCCTGACAGCATTTAATGCAAAGATTTGACCTATCTTTAAACCCTCATGACGACTGTGTTCATTCTTAATTCGCTTCTACAAATACATCAATATTTCATTAAAGATGTATGTATATATGTAAGTATGTATGTGTGTTTATTTTCCTGAATATACACATATCATAAACCCATAACCAAAAAACGGATGTCAACGCATAAAAATTTAAGAGGTATGTCTAAACATTTTCATGTCAATTAATTATTTTATTTATGTACATTGGTGAAAATGAAAAGCAAAAGCTAAGTGGTGCAATTTCTTTAATTTATTTTGGATTAAAAGTTAGCACTTGCCACTAACCAAATGGATATTTTGCTACCGTATTACACAGGCAAAAGGAAGTCGTAGGCTCATAAACACATCTTTGATTTACTTAATGGCTTTCAAATTAATTTCCGTCAAGGCCTTTGCTAAGTTATGCTAGCGAGCTGAGAAAGATTTGCATTCGAGTTGTATACCGAACGCAAAACTTATGTTGCAGGTTAACAGGTCGGGTTCGATCTACATCAAATTGCTGCACGTAAATTAATGGATCACTTAGTGCATTCATTGCACTTTAAGTATTGGTGTAAAGAGTTGTGGTTGGCAGTATACTGCTTGTAGGGAAGAGGGAATCCCGAGCTTACCAAGCGACTTTGTGATTATAAATTATTCATAGTAAATAGGTTGGTAAAATAAAATGAATTACGCAATCGTTTAGAACATTTATCAAAAACGGGGTCGCCACTCAGGAGTATTTTTTTCAGCAACAATTTGAGAAACATCATTTTCACCGTAGCCAAGAACCAATATCTTCTATATAGGTATCGATAAAGCAGATTCTCCCTGTATGTTGTCGATTGTTTGCTCCTACCGCAGGTTTCGGTTTCGAGACACTATTGTCAGTTATACAGATCGACCCCGCCTGTTACTAGCTATCTCAACCACCGGCCGCTACCGCTCCTACTAGCATACCTTATCTATTACTGCATGGCTAGTTCGACGGATGTCACCCAATAGCTGTTGAAATTGTTGCAAAGATGGTCCGGCATTTTGTATCTGTTGTGACCCCCGTCCAAATTGCCCATATGCTAATCAGTACTTACTTACTAGCTTAATTGGCGCTTAACCTTTTAAACGTTTATGGCAGTCCGACAAGGCGCGCCAGTCGCTTCTTATTTCGGTTAACTGACACCAATTGGTCGCACCAAGTGAATTTAAATCTGGTACTTCCATTGGGGTGGGGACAGCCCTCTTTCTCTGCTTTCGTAGGCGGGTTGCGATAAAAATATATACTTTATTAGTCTTTCGTTCGTGTAATATGACCCAGCAAGCGTAGCCGCCACGTTTTAATTCGCTTAACTATATGATTGATGTCCGCGTAATGTCTGTTGTTGTTTGTGTTAATGCTCGTTCCCAAATAAACGAAATCTTTTTTTTATGGAGCGCTTGTTCAGGCAGATGATATCAATGTCATCAGCATATGCTCCACAGTTCTGTAGCTAGTATGATTTTCTTCAGGATCAAATTAAAGAGATCGCACGATAAGGGGCCCCCTGTCTGAAACCTCTTTTAGCTTCGAAAGGCTTTGCAAGATTTTTCCCAATTCTGAAAGAGGTCATGGTGTTGCTCAACGTCATTCTGCACAGTCGTATAAGTTTTGCAGGGAAACCAAATTCAGACATAGCGACATATAGGAAACTCCTTTTCGTGCTGCCGAAGGCGGCTTTAAAATCGACGAATAGGTGATGTGTGTCGATTTTTTTCGCGGATTTTTTCCAAAATTTGGCGCATTGTAAAAATCTGAAGCCGCACTGATAAGGTCCAATCAGTCGATTAACGGTGGGCTTCAATCTGTCGCATAATACACTTCACAGGACGGTATATGCGATGTTAAGAAGAGCGATTTTCCGATAGTTGCCGCTGTTTTCTGGATCCACTTTCTTGTGGTTTAGGCATGAATTCATTCTACCATATTTTGAAAAGAAGTTGTTACATACGCCTTACCAATCCATTAACGCCTGCGACGTTCTGATTTTTAATCTGATTTTTTCTTTTTTGACTTCGTTATGATCGGGAGGACATTTATTCCATCATCATCGATTGCGGGATCGGATTCATCATTCCTATGCGGTACATCGCTATCTCCTTGCATTCACGCTCTGCTTTTTTTCCTGAAAAGGCGTCTTGCTTCCCTTTATGATACGAATACAGGCCACGCGAGAGTTGAGCTTATGGCAGGAGCACTCAAAGCCAGACCCAATCGTAAAGCGGGAAGAGTTTCAAAAGCATTTATTCCATAAATTCAACGGCGATAAAGCCGGAAGGTACGCTGAAAGAAAGATACTTCTTTTATTTGGGAACCAGCATTAACACAAACAACAACATCAGCTCTGAAATTCAGCAGAAAATCACTCTTGCCAATAAATGCTAATTTGAACTAGGTAGGCAATTGAAAAGTAGAGCCTTCGCTCGGCAAACGAAAATCATGCCCTACAAGTCACTTAGCGTACCCGTCCTGCTATATAGTTCAGAAGGTTGAACCATGACAACATCAGATGAAGCGGCTCGGGGATTGTTCTAGAGAAAAGTTCTTTGAAAGATTTATGAACCTCTACGCGCTGGCGACGTGAAGTATCGAAAAATATTTATTGATAAGCTGTACGAGCTTTATGCAGACATCAACATAATTCAGCTAGTTAAAATGCAGCGGATACGGTGGCTGGCCTTGTTGTGCGTATTGAAGACGACGCTTCGGCTAAGAAAGAATATATTTTTATAGAAACCCGCCGACCCAGTTGGAGAACGATTTAAATTCCTTTGGTGTGACCAATTGGCGCCAGTTAGAAGAGCGAAGAAGCAACTGGCGCGCTTTATTGGATGACTATAACCGTTTAAACGGTTAAGCACCAATTGAGTAAGCTAGTAATTGCCTTAACGATGAAATTAATAAAAAAAATGTATTGGGTATATATAATTTAATTAAACGTCATATCTGGTCTATTTTAATTGTATAAATTTATTCAGGCCTGTTCTGAATTCCGATTCCGATCAATTTTTTCGGAATCGAAATGGATTGGTGTTCTCAATTTCGATTCCGACCAAAAATTATCGGTTTGAAAAGTATTGCCTCTGAGCAGTCGGAATGAAAATTAATTGACAGATTATACACAAATGTTGCGATATTTGTCTTTCAAATAATTTTTTTTAATTCTTCATTTTATTTGGAAGAGTTGTGTGTATTTTTTGTTTAAATTTGAGTTAAGTTGGCATAATAAATCTTTCTTTAAAAACTTCTGTCAAGAAATCTATTAGGCAAACAAATCGATGCTGATCGAAATGAAGTCGACCTGTTCTGAATTCCGATCCAGCGCATTTTTACGATTCGCACGCACAATAGCACATCTTTTTGCATCTGCGCATCCAAAAACCATATCTGCAGGCATTTTTTAATTAAAATAAAATTTTATGATACTTAAACCAAAACACATAAACAAAAACAGCTGATTAAACTGGTTACCGAATCGGAATGAAAACGATTCGAAATCGACTTTGAATCGATTTTTTACAATCGGAATTGAGAACACCAAATAGAAACCGAGTCGAAATCAATGTCGTTTTACTTTTCATTCCGAGTCGGAATTCAGAACAGGCCTGATTATTGTTTTCTCACTAGCGGGCATGCTCTGTACTCGCAGTAACTCAAAAATTAGATCAACATAATGCATTATAAGGTTAAATTATAAAGTGCTTTTACGCTTGGGAGTAGAATAAGCCTAGTTTTAACGCATAGTATAAACGTAAAAGCATCATGATCAACTTGATAAATTCACCAGTTCTAAGGCAGTATATTTCTAGAGCAAAAGACTGACTGCCTGCCACTAAAATTGGAAAGCGAAGCGCAAAACGAAGAGAAAGTGGAAAAATTATTGCAATAACAGTATATTTGAAATGATTGTTACGCCTCGATATACAAATACTAGATCCTATTAACTGTCTGAGAACCTATTTAAATATGTATTTATATTAGTTGAAATGAAAGTATTTATGCGATCAGAGATTGCATAGTAAACAAGTGGTTTTGCATCAAATGACACTATGTGAGCTACTCAAGCTGTTGCTGCTAAGAAATCTTTAGCTAACCACTGCTTTGTTTCAGCCATACGTTTAACTGCGCATTGTTGTAGCTAACTGAGTTCTTGCTTATCATTTGGCTGGAAAATCAAGAATCGCCAGTTGTGAAGCTGCTTACAAATATATATTAAGGTGAACATGTTGGCTCCCGCTTTTCCATTAAAACTTTTCTTGGTTACGGATGGTCATGTCTTCCAAGCAGATGAATGCGAGTTTATAAAATGCACTCCATTACAGCGTTTAGCACATTTCTGCTTTTATGACTGAAGTGCAAAGACGTTATTGCGAATTGTTGCCAAGCTTTAGTGTTTGAGCGGTGCTGGGAAGCATTTGAAATTAAAAAAAAAAAATACATAAATTTAATAAAAATTTTAAAAATTATGTATGCCAAATTTCGTTTATTACTAACATTGTTAGTGTTTGCGTATATTGATGCGCTAAGACCTAGCGAATCTTATGCAAAGGAAACAAATAGTAATACAAAAAAAATTACGCCTCCAATAGAAATAGCGAAGAAGGGAACAGAAATTGAAGCGAGAACTACGTTAGCTGATGAAACAACAACAATGCTGTCGTTAAGTGAAGAGGAAGAAGTGCTAATAAGCGGTGAGGAAGAACTTATGAACGATGACGAAGCAACAAGTGACGAATTACTATCAAAAGGACGCAGTTTTGCTGGAAACGAGAACGATGCACCAAGACCGCTCAAAAATATGCTAAGAGGCATTTATAAAAGCTACAAGAGTACCTATATGGGTAACGGTACTTCAGCTGAGTATAAAAAACGTTTGTTAGAACGCCTAAATGCTGCTGCATCAACGAAGCACACAACCTCCACCACCTCGAATTCAGCAACCAAGCCGCAAAGCGAGGAAGTAAACAAAACTAACGAAAGACTTAAGAAACAAACTTCATTGACTGAAACTGAAGTGGCAGCAGCGCCACTCTCAGCTCTATCACCTACACACGAAAGTGAAGCGCTTAAAGTGAAATTAATTGAAAAACAACGAAAACGCAAACGTAAAATAAGTCGCGCGCATTCAAATGCTAACAAACGTGCCAAAGTAAATAATCACTTAAATGTTGTAGCTGATAGCGTGAATGAAAATAATAACAACAACAACAGCAGTTATAGTTCGCATATCAATAGCACTTCAGCAGTTAGTAGCAGCGGCAGCGCCAGCGGCGGCGGCATAAGAATACACACAGATATCAATGAATTGCATGATAAGCATTATCGCTACTCAATTGGACCCGGTGTTAATATGAGTTTTGATATGTTAAATGATATTGTTAATGTTAATTTAGATGGTGATAATTTACGTGATATAATGCGTGGCCGTTGGCTGAGTGATAATACAGAAGAGGGTATGTAGTGATATAATTAAAAATAATTATTTGTTAATCAAAAGTGTTTGTATACATTTACAGTCGTTCAGAATTGAAATGGGACAACATAATTTTGTTTTGTTTTTTTACTTATTAAATTTAACATTTTAAGCTCCAGCTATTATAAAAATTGTGTGTAGCTCTGAGGAGTTTAAAACTAAACTTTTTTAATAATTTTTTAATGCCAAAAATACACTTAGAGGAATACAAAGTTGCAACTCCAGTATAAAAACTTTTTCCTGAAGCGTTAACTATTATGTTAAGAGCTGCATTCACACTTGTCGCCACGTTTTTCGAGAAAGAGTCAAAGAAATTTCTTTTGGCATTTTAGATAAGAAGTGTAAACTCTGATCCCTGAAAAAAGTGCAGCTGTGTATTTAGACACACCATCCGTTTGATAGCATTGCAATACTTTAATAAGTTCTTGACTGATATACTTAGACTGAAAATTCGGTCTGTTAATCGATCAAAAATTGTCAGCCTAGATTATTTCAAGCAGCATTTCGCTGTATTGATGGGCTAATGAGCATAGGTTTTGTTGTTGTTGCTGTTGTTGTAACAGTGCTTCGCCCCATCCAATAGGTTCGACCGATCACAAATTTTCATCAATATCCTCTAACGGGAGCCAAAGAAAGTTGCTGTTTCAACAGGGGTGGACCATAATGGGAGGGGTGTTAGAGACGTTGCTTCCACAATACAGTTAAAGAGATGGTTGGTGTCATGTGGGGATACGGTGCAAGCAGGACTTAATAGTTTACAGAAAAAACCCACATAATTTTTTTCGATTTGGCAATTATTCGCTATTCCAATGTAAGCCTAAACAAGTAAGGAAGGCTAAGTTCGGTTGTAACCGAACACTATATACTCATCTGGGAGCTTTGGAGACAAAATAAGGGAAAATCACCATTTAGCAAAATGAACCTAGGGTAACCCTGGAATGTGTTTGTACGAAATGTGTATCAAATGAAAGGTGTTAATGATTATTAAAAACGTAGTGAACCTTAGTTCTATAGGTGGACGCCTTTTCGAGATATCGCAATAAAGTTGGTCCAGGGTGACCCAGAACATCTTCTGTCGGGTACCTCTAATTTATTTATATATGTCGTACCACGAACAGTATTCCAGCCAAGATTCCAAGGGCTATTGATTTCGCCTTGCAGAACTTTTTCATTTTCTTCTACTTAATATGGTAGGTGTCACATCCATTTTAAAATTTTTTTCTAAAGTTATATTTTGCGTCAATAAACCAATCCAATTACCATATTTCATCTCTTTTTTTCATATTTGGTACAGAATTATGGCATTTTTTTCATTTTTCGTAATTTTCGATATCGAAAAAGTGGGCATGGTCATAGTCGGATTTCGTTCATTTTTCATAAAAGATAAAGTGAGTTCAAGTAAGCACGTGAACTAAGTTCATAAAAGATATGTCGATTTTTGCTCAAGTTATCGTGTTAACGGCCATGCGGAAGGACAGACGAACGACTGTGTATAAAAACTGGGGGTGGCATCAACCGATTTCGTCCATTTTCACAGAAAACAGTTATCGTCATAGAATCTATGTCCCTACCATATTTCACAAGGATTGGTAAATTTTTGTTCGACTTATGGCATTAAAAGTATTCTAGACGAATTAAATGAAAAAGGGCGGAGTTACGCCCATTTTGAAATTTTCTTTTATCTTTGTATTTTGTTGCACCATATCATTACTGGAGTCGAATGTTGACATAATTTACTTTTATACTGTAAAGATATTAAATTTCTTGTTAAAATTTGACTTAAATTTTTTTTTTTTTAAAGTGGGCGTGTTCGTCATCCGACTTCGCTAATTTTATTTAGCACACATATAGTAATAGAAATAACCGAACTTCATCATGATATCTTCAACGACTGCTAAATTACAGCTTGCAAAATTTTAAATTACCTTCTCTTAAAAGTGGGCGGTGCCACGCCCATTGTCCAAAATCTTACCAGTTTTCTATTCTGCGTCATAAGGTCAACGCACCTACCAAGTTTCATCACCATATCCGTCCTTGGTAATGAATTATCGCACTTTTTCGGTTTTTCGAAATTTTCGATATCGAATAAGTGGGCGTGGTTGTAGTCCGATTTCGTTTATTTTAAATAGCGATCTGAGATGAGCGGCCAGAAACCTACATACCAAATTTCATCAAGATACCTCAAAATTTACTCAAGTTATCGTGTTTACAGACGGACGGACATGGCTAAATGAATTTCTTTTTTCACCCAGATCATTTTGATATATAGAAGTCTATATCTATCTCGATTAGTTTATGCCGTTACGGATTACCGTTATGCGAACAAAGTTAATATACTCTGTGAGCTCTGCTCAGCTGAGTATAATAAAAAATTTGAGCGAATTCGCCTCACATATCAATAATCTAAGATTAATTTTATTGTAAAATTTGCAACAATGGATGGTGAACTTTACTTGTTTGTCTTAAAAAAAGTGGGAGTACAGAGATAGGAAAAATGTATTTTTAAAACAGAAAGTTTCCGATCTCACCTATTATATCGCTGAAAGGAACCTAAGATGGCTTTCACTACTACTTCCAATGAATCTTTTACGACAAAAATGTAATTTAATTTGGAGTTTTATTAAAAAAAAAAATCAGTTTAGGGTTAAACCAATTTCACAGAGAGGTTTAGTTAAATAATTATCAAGTTTTCTCTATTTAAGGCCTTATTGAACTTACAATGTACAAATTCCTAATTATCTCAATATTGCTTTATTGAATGCCCAATGGAGTCAAAAATCAAGCACGTCAATGCAACAAATGAATTGCTCTAAACAATTTACGAAAAATTTAAAAACAACAAAAAAATTAAAAGTTTAATTTTCGGTGCATTTGCAGCAAAGGATAACATAGTTTTTTTTTTTTTTTAATTGGCAAATATTTGGTTAGGTGGAACAGCATTTACTTTTAAATTTCTTTATAAATAAGGAATAAACGGGTGTTACAATTTTAACTATTTCTTGTAAGAGCGAAATATTTTGTTTGGGGCTGCTGACAGATTTTCGCTTAATGAAGCAAGTGGCCCTGTGTGAAAAGGAAACTTTAATTATTTCATTAAACGAAATTGTGATTCCATTACGTTTCTGAGTGAAATTGGAATTAAATTGTTTAGTCATTGTTTTTGATGAAATCTTGGGCTTTAGGTTTATTGCATGTAGAACCATGAATTCAATATCCGACTTTGTTAATAATTTTTTAATGTACAGAAAAACGAATATTGTTTAGAAAAACCTGATTTAGTACATAAAACTAGCCAGCCAACCCAAAATGCTATACATTCGTGATGACTCAAAATAGAACTTGAGCACAAAAATAATTTTTTTAGCAGATGGAAAAAGTTCAAAAAATGTACGGCAAAAATAATACATTTTTTGTTTTTTGAATTAACTGTAAAAAAAAGTTGTTGAATTGGCGGTGCCTGATGACGTGTAAGCTTTGCAAAATTAATTATAAATTTCGCAACACATTTAGAAGTTTTTCTTCGATTAATATAACCTTTTGTATATAATAAATAAAATAAATATAAGGTGCGATAACCTCCGAAGAGATTTTGGGCCGAGCTTCTCCTCCAATTTGCGTCGTGCTCCTCTTTATTTTCCCTACAAATTGGCCCTACATGTTTTATGCCGACTCCGAACGACATCTGCAAGGCAGGTCAGTTTTCACTGGGAGTTTTTCATGGCCGAAATATACTCGGAGCACTTGCCAAACACTGCCGAGAGGCGACCCCGCTTAGAAGAAATTTTCTTCTAATTTAAAAACCTTATTTCTAAAATTTTGATGTTGCTTTGCCCGGGGTGTGAACCCAGGGCATACAGTGTGGTAGGCGGAGCACGCTACCATCACACACATTTTGGGAAATTCAATTTATTTTAAACCTTCTGCTTTCGATCGAATCGCTGAACTGTTGAATAAGTAACTCAAATATTCAATATAGCAATATCTCCTTTATTTACAACTCTAATGAAGTAGTAGTACTTCACAATTACAATACTCGCGAACTTTACTATAAGCGTGTTAAAACTATGGCTGCAAACCGCCTCTAAAATCGAAGCGGTTCGGTTCAGTGGTTCGAACCACTCAGGCAAAACTTGAACCGGTTCGTTACAAACTAAAATATATTCATGAACATGTAAATGTGTATGTGAAAAATAATATGGTATCCCTTTGGAACGGTATTGTTCCCCAATTATGTTTATTTATTAGTTTTTAGTAATTCAAATTTAAAATATCGTTCTAACTACATATAACACAAGCAATATATATATATAAATTTCAAAGCTTACACAAAGCTCCCAACAATTAATAAAATTTTCATCAGTTTTCCAGACTTACTAAAAACTTTCAAAAATTTTCCGAGTGTGCGGTTTTGTAGCTCATCTAACTGTAGTATAATAATATGCAAGTTTCAAGAGCATGAACAAAATTTGTTTTTATATGGAAGATATGGGCAACACCCTAGGGGAAAAAAATTAAAAAAAAATTAACGGTATTTCTTCTACTTGCACACTATTACACTATAATTGAATGAGCTTCAAGACTGCACATTCAGAAATATTCTGAAAGATGTTAATAAAAAGTTTAGAAAATTGATAAAAATTTGATTAATTTTACTTTAAAATTTTTATAATTATACATATGTATGTGGTTTGTGTTATAGTTCGGACTATGCTATAAATGAAAACATGTTATAAATGAAAAATGAAAAAGCTCTTTCATATACAAAGTTGTTATGCACGGGGTTTGAACCCATTTCGTAAATTTGTTTATGTTTTCACAAGGTTTTGACCACAGGCGCAAACAGTTGACGCTATTGCTATCAACAGTGACAACTCAAGGCGTTGCCATCGAGAAAAATGTATGCAATTTTATCTTAGAGTTGTATTTTCAAGCAAAGTGGTGAATTAAATAAGTTAAGTGATTTTTGTTGAAAATTTATTTTGAACCGAACCCAAAAATCTCGGCATAACGAAATCTCGTCAACACTATAACCGACCACATACTATCCCGATTTGGAAAAATCCTGAAAACTCCGAATCCCGACGCAAACCAGAAAAGTTTATTAAAATTTCGTTTTTACACGTTACGCATACGCAGAAAGATGTTCTGCCCAGAACTACTATCAATCGCGTAGGCGAAGTTGGGTCCGATTAGAGTTACGCAGAAGGTGTTCTACGCATAAATACTGTGGATCACGTAGTTGGTGTTTGGATCGGATAAATGTTTTTGTGCAGAGATGTTTAAAATAGTAGAACAATGCCGATATGTGTATTTTTATGACATCAAGTGTGATTTCCCAAATTTCGGGATTTGATAGTGTCGGGACTATGAATGACCTGAATTTGATCCTGTCGCTATTGTAAATTATCTGGATTTGATCGTGTCGATATTATGAATTGCCCGGATTTGGTAGTGTCAGGATTATGTGTTTCGTGATTTTGTTTTTGGGGATTTCGTAAGTCAGGAACACGATCCATGATTACATTGATGTGCAGCCGATAGTTTTAGAAAAAGCAAATTGATCAATTGGTTTACATACATATGTATATATAACGCAGCAATAAAAATTAAAATAGATATTGGGTCCCATTTGGATTGTGCATAACTGTATGATTATAATCATGCAAATTTATGAATTAGACTGTTTTCCATTGTACATAAATATATATATGCACACATGCACCTTACATCAATTTCTAACCTAAAACTTTAATATTAACAAATAAATTTATTTCCGTCCCTCCTCAGGTCGCGGCAAAAAATATGATATGGTCACGAAAGTTTTACCGCTATTTGTGTTGCCATTTCTCATACAATCAGCTATTGTACCATTTTTGGTTACTAAACTGAAATTATTATTGGTAAAATCGATACTTATCGGCAAGTTGGCGATATTCCTAATCATCATATCGGCCATAAAGAATAGCAACAATAAAACGGTGCAATCGTATGAAGTGGCGCCCTCGTATTGGGCTGGTGAGCCCAGTAGACGATCGGAGTTGGCGTCAGCGGCGGCAACATCAGCTGCTTATAATGGTTATCGAGTGGAGGGAAAACCAGCGGCTTGGATTAATTGATAATGAAGTTTCTAACTTGGGAAGTAATGTTTTTGAAATTTTGTTGTTAATAAAGGTCATAATTAAAAACAAAAATTAGTGTAATATGGTTTTATTTGAATGGATAGAGAAGGTAAGTGAAAAGGAAAGTTTTGATGATTCAAATTCGAAGATTAAATATATTTACTATTTCGTCAACTGGTATATTTTGGAGTCGAATTAGAGATTTGTCGACATCGACCGAATGAGACCATTATAGTAAAGTTTACTTTTGCTTGATGGCAGCCTCGTCAGGTAGTCTTCACATTTTTGCACGCAACTTCAGCTCAGATATTGCGATATTTCGTGTGTATGCTTACTTCCTTTCCTTTCAAATAAATATGAAATTGCCAAAGTCTCCAATTCGTTTTATGTACTACGAGAAGAAGATATCAATGTTTAACCATTGCACAAAGAAAGGCTTAAAACAGTATTGTATAGCAGGAAGCCCAAAAAATGATTCGGGACTGATAGAATATCCACGGAGGCAATTAAGTTATCGAAAATCAACACCAACAGCAACAAATATTTCGACACAAGCATCTTGCCCACAAGGTGGAATATATAGTGGCTTCTTCTTATTTCGGAGGGCAACTGAGACCTCGTCACGTCCATTGTGCATGCTGGATACTGCAGAAAAAATTATGGAGAGCCTGCTGAAGTAGGCCTCATGGCATCAGTAGAAGATGGGGAGGGAATGTTTCATTGAAAACATAGTTTCCAGAAAAAATACATGCGTTTTAATAGCCGCCCAACTATCTGAATACATGTTGAATTTCCTAACAGATACAGCGACGGATAGCGAATTACCTACGGCATCCTTAATAGCGGCTACTTCCGCTTTGAAAATGCTGTATCATTTCCACAGAATGGGAAAGGTGGAAGGCCAAGACGCCTAGGCTTCGAACAAAAAGCACGTAGGACATACTTTCCTCGAATGCGAAAACTTCGCTCACCAGCAAGGGAGGGTGGACACTTATCACCGAAAAGTGCCATCATGGCCTGCAGAAGTGAGCGATCTGAACTGACCGTAGTAAAAGTCAAAATTATCTGTACGAAAATGGAATTAAGAAAAACGCAATGCATTACTAAATGCATTATGAGCTGAAATTATAAAAGAACTATAAAAGAACTTATTACTTTCAGTCTAAAGACATGAATCTGAATATCTCTATTAAAATTGATCGTTAAGAACTTGGTAGGTTTTCATTATCAAAATCGATTTATGAGGCAATAAATTGAAGATAACATTCGAATTATGATACAAGAAAATGAAGCAATTTAAGTAGTTGAACTTATTTGTTCAGTATTAGTTTCAACTTACACCATTGCGGATTGAGAAACTTCCGCAGTATATTAAATACAAAAAATAAAAATGTTGATAACCGCTAAATTGGTGGCAATAGGTTTAGGCGTTGTACTTATACCCTTTACGATATCGACAATTGTATTGGCTGTGCAAAAGTCAAATTTAAATGAAAAATTAAATGATGCACTCAATGAGATAGCAGAGTTGGGTAAAAGTTCGACCACTGCTAGCACAGTGAGCACGCCAATAACAACAACGAGTAGCGCCACTACAGCGGCAACAACAACAACTACACAAACGCCAGAAACTACAACCGAAGAACCAGAAATTGTGAGTAATTGGCAATGCATTTCACTTCATGCATGAAAATTGAGCATTTTCTCAGATACGATTGTTGAAGTAATGGCGGAACCGTACAAGGTGGCAGCACGGTGACATACCTACAAATGAATGGACTAATGTAAAAATCGTACTGCGCCGGAAGTTGATGTATGAAATCATCATATTAAAAAAGTACAAATCAGCTGCCACCTTGTATAGTTCCGCCATGGTTGAAGTCAAATGTGTCTAGTTTGTTTTTGTTACAAAAGCAACATAGCAACATTTTACTGAAAAAAAAATTCTTTTTGCTTTTGCCTAATGTGCCCGACTTCGCTTAGTAATGCTCCTAATGTTCTATCCTCAGATCAACTATCGATTACCCGATAGCGTATATCCCCTAAATTATGACCTTTATCTACATCCCGATATCGATACGGGCAATTATACTGGCGAACTGCGCATTACTGTGAATACCACCAGAGCCATCAAACAAATTGTTTTGCATTCTAATAAATTAAAAATAAATAATGTTTATTTGGATTTTACAAATATTCCAACTGTGCATGTGAAGAATTACGATTTCGATTTAGTGCGTGATTTTTTGATTGTGGAATTAAGTGAAGAGTTGCCAGCTGCGCTTGTTTTCGATCTTGGCATATTATTCGAAGGTAGTATGACGGGAAAAATTAATGGACTCTACAGTTCATCTTATACCAAGGCAGATAGTACGAAAAAGTATGTGATTTTTTTTTCAAGTTCTTGACTTGATTATTGCATACATATTAACATTTCTTACAGGGTTATCGCTACTTCTAAATTTGAACCAACTTATGCGCGTTTGGCTTTTCCTTGCTTTGACGAGCCAGCTCTGAAGGCAACATTTGATATTACTTTGGTTTATCCCAAACAAGGCGGTTATCATGCTTTATCAAATATGGATATATCGGTGAGTAGCTACATTAGGGTGACAAGAAATGATAAAAATAAATAAAGTTTTTGAAATACAGTCTAAATTGACATGTCTTAACAATTTCCTACTCAGCGAAGTTTTTGGGGAGTGTTATAGATGTTGATGGTCCTTTGCCGGATTTAGATCCAGTGCACTCCGGTAACAAGCAAAATTAAGATACTAGCCCGATCATCTCGGCCTTCTAGGCCTTGCCGCCCCAGTTCCATGAGGAACTTGGGGCCGCCAGAGCCTCGAATGCTAAATATGTGTATGATAAATTCAAATTTGTAATAGGATTCTGTTCGCGTAAGTGAGGTTGACAATTGGTTTGCGGAAGCTCTGCAGCTTTGTATTGCGCTTATTTTGCCTTGAATCCCCACCGAAATTTGTCAAGCCCCGTTTCGTTCTTTTCCACTTATAATACTGTACACTTATGACTACATAATAAGGGATGGATTAAATAAAAGAGAAATGAAAATGAAAAAGGAGGAGGGAAAGGTAAAAGTAAAGGAGAAGAAAAAGAAGAGAGGGAGGAGGGCGAAGCAGGGTATCTATGGAGATGATAGTAAGGAGGACTTTATGGAGTATGGTAAGGGTATCAAAAATGAAACAAGAGCAAAGAAATGTACAAGAAAGGAAAAATTAGGAAATCAAAATACTGCAAAACCGATCTTTCAGTCGGGTATAATGATACTCTTAGCTGTGATGATGATATACGTAGCTGTTAGCTATTATCGTGCAGTTCATTTAGGTCCAGTTCCTTCACGTACTGTTCATAATGATTTTTCCCACTTTTATTAGAATTAATCCTCGTTATAGGGAAGTTATTTGTACCCAGTTTTTTCGTGATAGGTCAATTCTTCTTCCAGTTATGGCTCCCGGAGCCAAGGAGCCCATATATGTGCTAAATTTAAACAAGTTATCTCAAAGTTCACTAATGTTTTCAGGTGTACAGACGGACGAGGGAAACGGCTGACATACAACCATGACTGAATCAACTTTTTTTATGCTGATGGAACATGTGCAAACGCGTAAATTATCGACTGATGAGTTATTGTAGATTAGGGTATGTCTAAACGTGGTCTTACGATGTACAATGCGTACAAAATTAGTAAACTTTGTGAATTTTGCTCTGTTAAATATGAGCACTTAGAGCCACCAAGCGAGAGACAATAGCCAAATCAGAACAGCAACAGTGATGAATTTGGAGGTAAAGGGGGAGAAAAGAAGGATAAACAGATAAATATTGAGTTTGACACCCAAACTTAATTACATAATTTCATGATTCTTCCAGATCAATTTCAGATATTTCAGGACTATTATATAACCATTCATATTTGCCTTCGGCACTGTTTTAGGATCATTTTGAAATGATTTCGTGGTTGTTTTTGAGATCATTTCGAAATTGTTATCAGCATTGTTTTGGGATTTATTTTCGATTACGGCATCACATTAGAATCATTTAGAAATTTTTCGAGATTTACTTCGTAACTCTTTCGGCATCATTCGGAACTGTTTCGGATCAGATCGAGATTGTTTTTGGAATAATTTTCTTATAATTTTTGGCATGTCATAGGATTTTTTTTTGGGATAATTTCGAGACTATTCCGTAAATATTTCGGAAGCAGTTCAAGATTAATTCCGCATTGTTTTCGGAATCAATTATAAATCCTTTTTCTGGATTTTCTCAATTCATGTGGTATTATTTTGAAAATGGTTTTGGGCTCACCATGGCACCCTCTCGGGAAAAGTTTAGGGGCAATTTCAATATTGTTTTCAGTACTATTTTGAGGGCGATTTCATGACCATTTCGAGAATGTTTGGTTTATAATTTCGGGACTTTTTGTGGATAATTTTGGGATTGTAATCGGGAACATTGAGGAACCATTGACTTGTATAATTTGTGAAACTGGCCCCAGAGCTTATGATTTTCGAGAAAAATTTCTCGCCAGGATCGACTTCCTGCGAGATTTTTGAATCTCGAAAAGCATTTTAACTCCAGCATTGGCATAATTCAAGCGAATATTTTTACAAAGCAAGAAGTACAAACTACGGAGTTCATATAGTACAGCTAATGCACCGACTAAATTGAATGGCGAGAAGCTCAAAAGGTTTACGAGTATTTCGAGGTAGGAGCCGAGTCCTCGATTTTTCGAGTCTTGAAACTCGACTAGAAATCGTAAGTTCTACTTAAAATATAATGATTATTTACATGTAGGCTTTAGATCAAATTGGAAGTTTTGCCATAATAGTTTACACCTACACTCAGGCACTCTTACTGCTTTATTTTTATAAAAATATTACGAACTTTTCTTCTTTTCTATTATCTAGCACGAATCAGTTCAAGGCAACTATGTGGAGGCTTATTTTAACACAAGCGTTCCAATGAGCACCTATTTGGCCTGTTTCCTTGTTTCTGATTTTGCACACAAGACAGCTGAAATCGATACAAAGGGCATTGGCGCTCCATTTAATTTACGAGCGTTTGCTACACCCGAACAAATTGATAAAGTTGATTTTGCATTATCTGTTGGAAAAGCAGTATTGGAATATTATATACAATATTTTCAAATTGAATATCCTTTGCCGAAAATGGGTGAGTTTTTTTCTAAACGTATCTTTCCATTTACTCAGTGAGATTGTCTTCTAATTGTTGTCTTAAAATTACATCCAACGACTTCTTACAGATATGGCAGCTATACCAGATTTCGTTTCGGGTGCTATGGAACATTGGGGTCTGGTGACATATCGCGAAACAAATTTGCTTTACGTAGAAAACGAGAGTTCAACTGCAAATAAACAGAGAGTGGCACAGGTTATTGCTCATGAATTCTCTCACATGTGGTTTGGTAATTTAGGTAAGTCTAGTCTTTTCATGAACAGTGTTCTCGAACACCTGAATCTCATAGTTTTTTATTTAGCTACATACATGTATATGTGTTAATAATGTCATCTTCGCTCTGAGCTGGTGACTACATGTATGTATGTGAAATATTCTCTTCGCTGGTAGCTTTGCTGCTTACATGTATGTGTGACTGCTTGTAACTGTTGTTGTGCATTTATTTAGTAGCAGCATAGTGATGTATCGAAATCCTAATATTCGTCACAATATATTTAAGTGTCAAAACCATAAATAGTTTAGCAATAAATAAAGTTATGTTTACAATACATATATCCAATTTATCAGATTTTTATTGTGCTTTTTTTGTTACTACCCATGTAATTGTATGCTATCTGATTACAGTCACAATGAAATGGTGGAACGATTTATGGCTTAATGAAGGTTTTGCTAGATATATTGAAAATAAAGGTGTGAATGCAGTCTTTCCTGAGTGGAAAATGGTGAGTGAATAAACAGTTATCAAAAATAATTAAACTGCTTCAACATATTTCTTTCCGCAAACTTTTTACTTGGGGTAGAAGAATCTAACCCAACAAATTTCGGGATTTTACCAAATATGAAAAGGGAAGAGGGTGGGTGCCACCATCCGTTTTTCTGGTTGATAAACTGGCAAATACTTTCATAGTCATTGCAAAATTTGTTTGCCGAATTTTTTCAATCCAACTTCACAATTGATGAAGTAGTATCAACCAAATATAATAGTCATTCTAATCATCAAGCAATTTTGAATTTTGGTCATCTACGATTTATCTTAAATGACATTATTAAAGGTACTCTACTCCGACTGATCGCAATGGATGTTCTTCTCAGCAATTGTCCTGCTATTGTTGTCTCTCTTATTGTAACCTATCTCTAAGTTCAGGAGTAAACTTTTCACTGCCACCTCTGGCGTACCTCAAAGGAATATCTTAGGTCCTCATTTTTAATTTTGTTTATTAATTATATTCCCAATTGTTTAACCTCGTCGGAGTTCCTACTCTATACTCAACTGTTAAAAGTTTTGAAGATGCACAGTGTCTACAAGTAGACATAGATGCATTATCACTCTGATACCGTGACTCGCAATTGTTTCTAAATCTTAAAAAGTTCTACCATATTACATTTGCTAAAATTCGCAAAACCTTAGCAAAGATATACAGTATCACAAGCGTTCCTATTCAAGCTCTACTTGAGATAAGGGACCTTTAACTCCTCGTTTTCGTTCAATTAGCAAATCGTCGATGCCTTTCCAAAACCATCTATCAACCAACTGCATTTGAATTTTAGAGGAGAGCAGAAAAACATATCGTGCGATTTCTTTAATTTGATGCTGGAGAAAATTATACTAGCTGCAGGACATAACCGCTCTGGAACAATATTCTATAAAAGCGTGCTATTCTGGCATATGCTGATGATATTGATATCATCCCGCGTCGTAATATGCTTACTCCAAACTGGAAAAAGAAGCGGTAACGATGGGTTTGATGGTGAGTTAGGACAAAAGGAAGTACCTCCTGTCCTCGAGGAAAGAGTCAGCGCATAAGCGCCTTGGAAACCACGCTACTGTTGGCAGCCATACTTTCGAATTAGTAAAAGACTTCGTTTATTTGGGAACCAGCATTAATACTAACAACAACATCAGCTCTGAAATCCAGCGAAGAATCACCCTTGCCAATAAATACTACTTTAGACTAGGTAGGCAATTGAAAAGTAAAGTCCTACCTCGGCAAACAAAAATCATACTCTATAATCCACTTATCATACACGTCCTGCTATATGGTGCAGAAGCATGGGCCATGACAAAATCAAGTGAAATGTGTCCGGGAGTATTCGAGAGTAAAGCTCTTCGTAAGATTTATGGACCTCAACGCGTTGGCGATGGCGAGTACCGAAGTAGATTTAATAATGAACTGTACGAGCTTTACGCAGATATCAATATTTGACAGCGAATTAAAACGCAGCGGCTACGCTGGCTAGGCCATGTTATGCGAATGATAGATGGCGCTCCGGCTAGTAAAGTGCTTTTATCGGAAACCGCCTATGGAAGCAGAGGAAGAGGCCGGCTGCAACTCCACTGGAAGGACCAGCTGGAGAACGATCTAAACTTCCTTGTTCTGACCAATTGGCGCCAGTTGGCAGAGCGTAGAAGCGACTGGCGCGCCTTGTTGGACGGCCATAACCGCTTAAACGGTTAAGCGCCAATTATATAAGTAAGAAAACACACCCTTTTTTCCTCAGTAATTTTTTCCATGAAATATTGCAGTAATCTCTTTTCCGCTGTAAGGCGCTTCATATAAGCTTAAATACAATTTTGGAGTGCAAATTAAATTTAACCGTTATTTTACACAATCGATACTCAAAATTGAAAGTTATGCTTTTTTTTGATGGAGCTGTATGCACTGAGCTTAGGGTTAAGAAATCTCAAGTTTGCCATATGGTGATATTTGGGTGCTTTTGCAATTCGTCGATAGATGGTTTTGCAAAGGCAACGACGATATTACTTAGATTATTTCCAATGCGCATATCTCTCTAGGTTTCCGAAGACGTAACAGCATACAGTTTTTTAATCCATATACCATGAAATTGTCATACTCATCGTTTTTATGTTCCAGACTTGAAAATGCTGCTTTTATTTGGAGACCGGTGCCATAAGTTTGCCATTGACTGTATTGAGCGAGAACAAAAAGGCTTTTCTTAAATTTTGTCTTAGATCCCTACATTTCTCTGACGCAGTCGCTACTTACCACCATGGTGTGGTGATAGCGTGCTCCGCTTACCACACCGTAGATCCTGGGTTCAACTCCCGGGCAAAGTAACATACAAAAATTTTTTTATGGGAGTCGCCCCTCGGCAGTGAGTCCTAAATTTACTCGGAGCTAAATCGCGTCAAGTTCCTTTTTTTAAACTTCCCTACCGCTGACGCCTGCTGCTTATAAATTTACAATCCTTAAAAATTAGAAGGACAGCGCTACCAACTAAGTATCTATGTTTTTATTATTCCTTTAATATTAAACATACGTCTATTACGTTTTATCTTTTTCGAAACCTATTCTTCTCTTCACAACTACTTGAGATTTGTATACTCTTCGGGCCGGTTTTTTAGTACTTGGTTAAGCTAAGTTTAAACTAAGTTTGTTTAACTCTAGTCAATTTTAAACTCCAGTTAAACTACTGAGCAAGTTTTCAGTCACATTTTAAGGCCGCCTTTTGGGTAGGACTTTTTGTGCGGCAACATTGGCTTTTTATTATCTAGATAGTTTGTTGGCGGCCACCGTGGTGTGATGGTAGCGTGCTCCGCCTACCACACCGTATGCCCTGGGTTCGCACCCCGAGCAAAGCAACATCAAAATTTTAGAAATAAGGTGTTTAAATTAGAAGAAAGTTTTTCTAAGCGGGGTCGCCCCTCGGCTCCGGGTGTATTTCTGCCATGAAAAGCTCTCAGTGAAAACTCATCTGCCTTGCAGATGCCGTTCGGAGTCGGCATAAAACATGTAGGTCCGGTCCGGCCAATTTGTAGGGAAAATCAAGAGGAACACGACGCAAATTGGAAGAGAAGCTCGGCCTTAGATCTCTTCGGAGGTCATCGCGCCTTACATTTATTTTTTTTTTAGTTTGTAGATACGGTAACGGCTGGATTTTGTTTACCCAACAAACATGGGACAAAAAATTTTCCAGTGCAATATATATCTAGTTCCGGATGTGATATCCAACATGATTATTTAATTTTTCTTAAACCAGATAGTTCTAGAGTTTATATCCAATTTCATTCTCCAATCACTATCCAACCTTGGAGAAATTTTGTAAAATTTAGAGTTCTCGAGCTGAACTTTAACGTTATTATCATTATCAAACTATTATCTAACCTTTGAGAGATTTTGATAAATGTACATCTGTCACATGGATATTCATCACATTTCTCAAGTTGATATCCTACATTGGATATCGAGTTGAGGTAAAGTTGAAAACAAATATTCAAGGTGGTACCACCAAAACCAACAGCTGTTTATTGTGAGAAATATACAACTGGTTGACAGAAGTAATGAAGCATGATATCATTTTTTGTTTATATAAAAAATTCCCTGTTTTGCTGAGTATGCTATGATTCTCGAATTGAGCCACTGTTTCGAAACAACTCTTGTGATTTCAGAAGTATTCCTAGTTATCAACATGAGCTCTAAAGGTACTCAAGCCCAAATGCTTGTTGGGTATATCTATATATATCATTTCAAACGAACGCAAATAACTGATAGGTTAACTAGAGTTTAAACCTGCAGATCAGCCGCTTAATCGCTGCTTAAACTTCAATTAAAGTAAACCGAAAAACTGCAGAATAAGTTTAAGCGTAGTTTAACTGACAAACTGAGTTGAACTTGTAATGAAAAACCAGGCCTAAGTCCAACTACGATTATAACAAATTTCCTTCAATATTAAAAAAACCCAAAATATTTTCATAGCTGGATCAATTTATTACCAACCGCGTGCATAGCGTTTTCACGTTAGATGCCACCTTAGCTTCACATCCGATCATCGTAACGGTAGAGAGTCCTGGTGAGATTACTGAAATATTCGATCAAATTACTTATGGCAAGGGCGGTTGCATTTTACGCATGTTGGAAGATTTTATTGGATCCAAGAATTTCGAAACAGCTGTTACAAATTATTTAAATGAGTTTAAATTTCGAAATGCAGTCACCGATGACTTTTTAACAGAAATTGATAAATTAAAATTGGGAATTGATGTTAAAGCGATAATTGACATTTGGGTTGTGCAAATGGGTTATCCGGTGGTGATGGTGGAGCAAATAACATCGCAACAATATCGTTTAACACAAAAACGTTTCTTTTCAAATCCTGATGATTATCAGGGTATATATGATGACTCACCGTATAAGTGAGTACAATTTAAAGAGAGATAGAGATATAAGTAAATTTGTTGGCAAATAACATAAATATTTTATATGGTAAATTTAGTTACACCTGGACGATTCCGATTACATTCAAAACAAGCTTATCCAATGATATACAACGAGCTTGGTTCTTTCATAAACAAAAAGAGCGTGAGTATTTTATTCATACATACAGCAGCGCATAGAAAAATAGCAGTATCAAATTTCGCCAATGAAATACTATTTTCTTATATTAGATATTGTAACTGAAACTAAGCAAACCAATCTCGAAAACGTTTTCGAAAAAATTCAAAAACCAAGAGTTAATTATACCTTTCATAAACATGAAATGGTATATTAAATTTGGGCCGATGTTTGCAATGTTGAGAAATATAGAAGATAGACTCACCATTAAGTATACCGAATTGATCAGGGCGACGAAATGAGTTGATATAGCCATGTCCGTCTGTCCGTCCGTCTGTCTCTTTGAACGCAAACTAGTCCCTCAAATTTCGAGATATCTCAATGAAATTTGACACAAGGACGTTTTTGTATTATATTAGAGATTAGTCGGATCCGGTAGCATCGGACGACTATAAACATATATATCCCATACAACCGATCGTTCAGATAAGACCATTTTGGTCATTCCTGCTGCAATTTAGAAAGTATAAACGTGAAACTCGGTGATATATATTCTAATATATCATAGAATATATCCTGAAAAAATCACTTTGATCGGAGCTATATATAGTTATATCCCTGTGAGGTGGGTTTTGTCGAAGGCTGAGGTAAGCTCAATCGCTCCAGGGTCAGGCGAAGGTCCCACTAACCTCTACAAATTAATAACACAATTAGTTGTTGTTTTGTTCCGAACACGCACACACACACGATGCGGCTTTTGCCTTTCGATGCCGGCAGCCTTTGATCCCAGAGAGAGAGGGAGCGAGATAGAGAGGGAGATGCCACGGATGATAGCGCAGGAGCGGCGGAAAGTTGACAGTACGGGTCGCGGTTCTCAGGGAACGGTGAAGATAATCCGCAAGTATTTTACCCAGAGAGAGCTTACGGATTGGTTCAGGCGGGTTGCGGTGGTACTCCTATGGTTAACGATAGGCGGCGGCGGGCAGTAAGGGCGCAGTTTCACCTAGGTGAAGTATATCTATTAGTAATACCCAACGTATAGATGTATGTGTATACATGGGTGCTGGGTAGATTCAGTACTCCTCTTAGGGAGCCTCGGACAAGAGTCCTAGCGACCATGAGCGGTGTAGTGAAGTCCACCATTGCATTCGGCTCGGCACCCCAATCAGGAGCCGGGGGGGGGGGGGGGGGATGCTCCTCGGCCGCCCTGAGTGAACTGTCCGCGCCTCATGCCATCCCCATTTGTTGCTGGGTAGACCCAGTACTCCTCTCAGAGAGCCTAGGACAAGAGTCCTAGCGACCAAGCGTGGTGTAGTAAGGTCCACCGTTGCATATGGCTCGGCACTTCACCCAGGGAGTGGGGGAGCGAAATGATCCTCGGCAACCCTGGGTGAACTGTCCGCGACAAATGCCACCCGTATTGATATGTATTGGGCCTGGCATGTCCCTCAAGTGGAGCCCAGGACTGGTCCTGGATGCGCCTTGGGGGAACTACCCGTGCCCATCCGTCCTTCAAGGTAGAAGGGGAGCGTATCCCCTCCTACCCCGCGGGACGTTGTGCAAAGGTTGGTTTCCCATATGTGGGGGGGGGGAGATCTATGAGCCCGATGGGTTCGCTGAGAGTCTTCCCCGTTCACCTTGGGACCCCTTTGATACCTACCATTATAAGTTGGCCTCAGCCTTACTTACCTAGGTGAAGTATGCAGTGAGTGATGGCGTTTGCTATTTCATACTTGGTAGCGTATAAAATTGTTAAGAATTCAGCTCATCAATAACTCCTCGTTATGATAGCGAATGAAAAATGCACGCCAGATAGTCAGTACCACACGTGCTGAGTATGTTTGGTTGTTCACTGTTGGTACTTGGCATACTATGTGCGGGTGGTTGTTCGCTGTGCAAGGCGATCCTAGGGTATGTATATTTAATTGGCATATTATGTGCGGATGGTTGTTCGCTGTGCAAGGCGAACGTAGGGTATATTTAGTGTTAGGGTATGTATATATTTAATGTTAGGGTTGTGAGTAGGTTATTGTGACGTAGCATTTTGCTTTGTTACATCCCATACAACCGATCGTTCAGATAGAAAGATTTTTAGCCATTTCTCCCTTAATTTTCAATATAAAAACGTTAAAATTAGTGATATTTATTCTAATATATCATAAAAGGTTTCCTGAAAAAATCACTTTGATCGGAACTATATGTATATAATATATATCTATCCCATACAACCGATCGTAGAGATAGAAAGATTTTGGCCATTTCTTCCTTAGTTTGCAGTACAAAAACGTGAAACTTGGCGATATATATTCTAATATATAAAAGATTTCCTGTAAAAATCATTTTGATCGGAGCTATATATAATATATATCCCATACAACCGATCGTTCAGATAAGGGGGTTTTTGCCATTTTTTATTTTAATTTTATAAAATCGTTTAGGTATTTACATCTCTTCACTATATATTTCTTATCTTATACATCCGATTATTTGGAGATTACGAACGGTATGAGTTCATGAAAGGTGTGAAGTCTTCGGCACAGCCGAAGACAGTCCCTTCCTTACTTGTTTTAGTTTCACAAAGTACAAGTTAAAGGTCTGTCGAAGTTCGCATTGATTTTTTAAAATCTTTTATCCGAAGTTTTAGATTATCCTTCATACAAAGTGCGACAACGTTTTGTATATGGAAAATAATTTGAAAGAATCTTCGAAAAGGAAATTGTCAAAAATCTATGCGAGTTTTAAAAGACATATAATTGTACTTTCCGTGTCCAAAAAAATTCAGAGAACTCAAAGGTAAAAGTTCGAAAATTTCGGAAAATTTTCGAATTTTTTCGTAAAAGTTTTTGTAATTGGTTGCCTAAGTTTCAGTTACAAAATTCATAGAAATTTTTTCTTAAAATATCAAAAATAAAAAAGAGCTAAATTAACGAAATTTCTTAAAAACTGTCACTGCTATTTTACTGTTCGCTGCTATGGATATAGGTGATTTCATTTATTTGCCTACATACGAGTTTCATTTTGAGACTATAACTTTTCTTTAATCTCTCAGAAAATTTGAGACATTCTCTCAAATCGGCACTATTGCTTCTATATGTATGTCTCGGAACTCTCTTCTTCTTCGCTTTCTTGTAGCAGTGCTTCGCCACATCCAATAGGTGCGATCCCTCATACATTGACACCGATATCCTCTAAGATTTTACCCTATTACAGTTTCCATATCGCAGTTGTACCAAAATCACACACAACTCCCTAGGAAGTTTGCTTTCCTCTGGTGTGAGCTTCGGCCATTTGACTATGAGAATGGGGTTCACCGGGCAATAGTTGGCATACGATTTTACCGACTCTTTGTAGATGGAACTGAGCGCCTGTCTTTGCTCATCTGGTGCGATCTAGCTCAAACGATTACGGATACTCATTAATAAGTTATCTGTTAGGATGCCTAGGTTTCTGAGCATTTAACAGAAACTGTTTGTACCATATAGGGAGTAATCCTGCCTCACTGTGTAGATGAAGTTCAGGCGGCATAAGAAACCATACCGCGGCACGGTGTTTTGAGCACGGAGTTTTGATAGATCTGTAACATCCTTCAGTGTTTTACCATTAAGTTCGGCGACCAAATTAGGGTTGGCCAATTGCTTTACAAGTAGCTTTAAGCGTTTCTTTGTCTTTGTCCCAAATGCTGTCAGCTAGGAACTTGAGGATTTTGCTAGGACTTAGACCCAGTACTTTTCAGTGCCAGACAGCGTGAAGCGTAATGCAATCGAGGTTAATGTCCAACATTGTTGACAATTGTCATGCCTGGTCGATGAAAGTTCCAAGCTAAGCGAGAAACAAAACTGAAAAGACTTGGAAGAAAGTTGTTCATTTTGTAGTATAGCTCATCAATGGATTAGCCATTATCTTGCAGTTATCGACGCGGCAAATAATGGTAATAATTTCTGCTTTGGAATGGAGATTCGAAATAAAAAAAATTAAACAAAAGTTGGGATAGGACATCACCTTGTTTAATTCTCCACAATTTTGATTTTACTCAAAGAATTTGAGACCCACCTTGTGAGACTAGGTGGAAGGGTTGACCCTTCTTGCAGTATGATGGCTTTAAATATTTTGGCTACCGGCGACAGGATAGATTAGCCCGATGAGACTTTCATCGTCAAAAATCTCTCTTGTCACATCTCTTCGCTTCTTAAACTGGTATCTTTCACTTTTTTCGGGTGTACATTACTCCGATTTTTTTTTTAAACGGTTTTATTTAGCTTGACTTGGCAGGCCGGCACGAATTTTGTAATTAAAATTTAAGTAACTTCCCGATAAGCTACAAGTTCTAACTTGGAATATAGTTCAGAACCCGATGACAATGCAATAATAAGAAAAAACTCCGATAGGTGGCGCATCGGAATATTTCAAAAAATCGTATTTGTGGTCCGATTTGGCTCATATCTGTAACAAATATTACATAATGTTCGGTAGAAGTGACTTCAAAATACTTTGGAGTTCGAGGACTTAGATTACAACAAACTGCCAGGAAAGAGTCCTTATAATAATGAGTCACTAAATGAACTAAATAGAATGAGAAATAATAGGCAATTAAGACTAAAAACTTGAAGATATCATAATAAAAAAAATTTAAGTTTAACGGTTTTATTTAAAACAATACTTACAGTAAATAATAATAATACTAAAAAATAGAAAGTAATTAGGTAGGAACTAGTCATCACACTCCTCATCAATCTACGGCGTTGATCAGACAATTACATAAAAGCGTTGGCGCGTAAAATTTCTATTGATAGTCATAAGTATAACAAACTGAACCTTAATTAGGTTATGCTACGCCTCACATTTTTAGAAATTTCATGCGCCCAACGCTTTTATTTAATTGTCTGATCAACGCCCTAGATTGATGAGGAGCGTGATGACTAGTTCCTAGGACCTACCTAATTAATTTCTAGTTTTTAGTATTATTATTATTTACTGTAAGTATTGTTTTCAATAAAACCGTTTAACTAAATTTTTTTTAAAATTATTTTGGTTGATTTATTTTATTGAGAGGTTGGAAATCGCTTGTTTCCCGTTCCAAGTCGTAGGCTCCTTAACTACGTCATTTGCCTACGGTGACAGCACACTTTTTTTCCAATTCTTGTTACTTTACGGCACATGTCCTAAAAGTGTCGAATAGTGTTATCTTCTTAATATATGATAGGCATATAAACTCTGGCAAGCACAAGACGTATTGTCTTTATTATCTACTACTTCTTCGTTTTTGAATCGGCGAAGATAGTTCTTAAAAGTGCTTTGCTTGGGTAAGAGCTGGGCCTGATATCCACTTCGGGATGCATAAGGGACAGCCAGAGTCAAGAATGGGAATGCAGCGTTATGGTCAGCGCCGTGTTGTCTAGTTATTTCATCTGAGCTTAAAGCTGGAGTACCGGGTCGTTTTCTAATATGTGGCCCGAATGCATTATTCTCTCTCCAATCTTCCGTATATATAAATACTAACCTTCCATACTCCATCCTTGCTGCAGGCAGCATATCGATGTATTTCGATATCAATATTCTTTCTTGATCCACACCCGTGCTTCATTAGAGGTGGGCTTGTAGCATATTTCGATCAAGTATTGCAAGATTGTCTTTGAGCCCGAATATTTTTAATATGTGGGTACTTTAAGGCGCAATGTTCCATCAAACTTTCCAGAGCAGTGTACCGACCGCGGATTTTTGTGAAAAATCTCCTGTAAAATGAAGCCTTCTTCAATCTCTTCTTTTTTGTACCATCCGATGGTTCGAATTCGAGAAGCCGACATTTAAAGTAGCTGTGTATGATCTTTCTCAGCCTCTGTACTTAACGCGGTATTGTTTTTGGTCTTTGATCTATCGAGTATCGTTAATGTTATCTTGACCTGCGTTTTCGCCCATGTTTACTACATCAATGTTAGATCTTACTTTTAGAAACCAAAGTGGTTTTCTTACATACCTCCATCACTTCAATCTCCCTTTACAGGCGATTACATATGGATAGTTATGTATTCTCAATCCACTCCGACTACTTTGTTAGAATTTTCAGTATAGCTTTCTATAAACTATAACAGTGTTTTTCAGGGAGGTGTTTCAGATACCTACCGATTTGTTCGAAAGATGATTTGATTAAAATTAGGAGAAAGGAGGGATTCTCTTACTTTAAAACGTTCTTGATAGTATCTTTAAAATTCTTAAACATCTGGCAGGTCTGTTAATTTTTATGAATAAGAAAAAGTAAAATTGTATCGGTTGAAAATGAAACAACCCAGCGTATGTATATATTCGAGTTCGCAAGGTTGGCTGCCGAACCGGAAGAAGCTCAGCGCAAAGCATATTAATATATTTATTATATTTCTTTCTTAGTTATAATTAATCTGGAAAGTCCAGTGGAATGGATTAAATTCAACTACGATCAAATTGGTTTATATCGCGTCAACTATCCTAGTCAGCTATGGGAAGGCTTTGTTAAAGCTTTAGAAGCTAACCATACGGTAAGTAAGGAAACTAAGATGGTACACTTTCAAAAAATTTAGATAGTCTAGTTTAAAAACAGTTATATGCAGATCAGTGATGCACACTAGAGCTTCGTAGAGCACCGGGAAACTATTCGGCGTTCACTCTTTACATATCGTTTGGACAGTCAATCAGTTTAAGCTTTTACTTCAAGCACTAAACTTCACATGGGTGAAATCTATGATCAAACATCCCACAAAAAATGTGGGTATCTGAAGTTCTGCTGGCGTTAAGCCGCATCAACAAAAATGCAAAAATTAAGATATGTTTTTATAGGTTAGGTTAGGTTAAGAGGGCGTCCGTGAGTTACCCACACTTCCACTCGGAGACATATTTGTCCATTGTGAGTGCCCTCAATAAGTATAGGGTGACGGCAAATTCGTTTAGCCCCATTACCTACTAGTGGCCCTCAACGAACCACTTGCTTTCCCTGATGAGCCCAAGAAGAAGCGAGACGTCCACCTTCCCAACCTCTGCCAGGCTGTCGAAGGAGCGTGAGCCCAGAAATCTGAGCCTTCTTCTTTGAAGCGCCGGACATCAGCAGAGAAAGTTGTAGATCGACTCCTCTTCCTCCTCCTTCTGACAGCTTCTGCAGAGGGAGCTTGTTGGTATTCGCCACCGTCGGAGCATTGGCGCGATAGCACAATGACCTGTGATGACACCCGTAAGTTCCCTCACCGCAGATTTGTTCAGTTTGAGAAGGAAGCTGGTGACATTCCTATCCAAGAATGACCATAAGGACCTTGCGACTTCGCAATCAATCCTATTGGTCTATAGCAAGTCCGTTACCCTGTCCTAATATTCGTCTATTCTCCTTAGGAGATAACTCGGTGGCGGTCAGACGGAGCTGTCAACCTCACTTATGTCAAAGCGGAACCTTTCCTAGCCATCTCATCCGCGAGCTCATTGCCTTCAATGCCGCTGTGCCCAGGATCCCAGCAAAGGGAGACATTGAGATGACTTACAGAAGCCAGAGAGGCTCTACACCTCCGCACGATGTCCGATTTTATCACGTTGGACTCTAATGCCCTTAAGGCGGCTTGCCTGTCAACAAAGATTGTTACATTCGTGTTAGAGACCGCACTATATTGGAGCAGATTTGCCGCTTTGTCTATGGCATATACCTCGGCTTGGAATACACTGCGTCAGGAAGTCGGAATGATTAGCTTGCATGGAACACAAATCACCACGGCACTATGATAAAAAGCTTGTCCGAAAATTCTATTATAAAGAATCAGTAAAATTTAGGTTACGTTGAAATGGGCCATCGATAAAGACTATGTGAGGCGTCCATAGTGTTACCAGAATTTTCGGACGACCAAACGGAATAACCCCAATCAGGTTCCAACACTTTTGTTATAAAATAACTCCATCTTCATCGCAAATACTAGAAGTTTTCTAGGACCTAACTTAATTGCTGCCTCGAGATCTGGCAACCCTCCTGCTCCTAGTAGCTGGAGCCTTAATAAAACTAAAACTTTTCTTAATGTGCATATATATGTACATATATTTTTAGTTACATAATTTCTTTTTTGTCTTTTGTGATGTACAGACATTTGGCGTTGGTGATCGAACTGCCTTATTAAATGATGCATTCTCATTAGCCGAAGCAACGCAACTTCCCTTCGATATAGCACTCGATATGACTAAATATTTGAGTCAAGAAGACCAATATCTACCTTGGGTCGTAGCCACTACACAACTAACTGCAATTAATCGAGCTTTAATGTTCACGGAGACTTATGTGAATTTCAAAAATTTTGCGCGCGACTTAATACAACCAATATATGAGATTGTAGCTTGGGAAGTTGGACAAAATCATTTGGAAAAGTAAGTGGTTACATGACACCTGCTTATTAATAATAAGATCTCTTACTCAATGGATTATATTTATAATTTATAATTATGCATAGCCTTCTACGTCAAGCAATCCTCAGAGCTGCGTGTTCACTTGGGCTCGAATCATGTTTGACACAGGCAGGAGTTCGCTTTAAAACTTGGCTTGCTGAACCAACGACTCGACTAAGTCCTGATATACGTCAAACAGTTTACTATTATGGTATGGCCACAGTTGGAAATGAGCAGTTATGGCAAAGTATGTGGAAGCTTTTTTTGATTGAGCAAGATGCTGGAGAAAAAACAAAATTAATGTATGGCTTAGCTGCAGTACAAGTGCCATGGATATTGAGCAAGTAAGTTGCAAGGAACTTCATACTATTTACACCCATTCTTCTTATTTCTATTATTCTTTTAACCATTCAGCTTTGTTGAACTCGCTTGGTCTGAGAAGAATGTGCGCACTCAAGATTACTTCAATTGCTTACAATATATTGCAGCAAATCCCGTTGGAGAATCTATCGTTTGGGATTATGTGCGCGAAAATTGGCCTGCTTTGGTAGAGCGCTTTGGCATCAATGAACGTGCTTTGGGTAATTTAATACCTGGCATAACAGCCAAATTCGACAAACAAATAAAGCTGGAAGAAATGCAGCAGTTCTTTGCTAAATATCCAGAAGCTGGTGCTGGTGCTGCTGCACGTAGCCGCGCTTTGGAAAAGGTTAAGAATAATATCGTATGGTTGGCGAATAATCAGAAAAACATTGACGCGTGGTTGAAGAAGTCTAGGCTTTAAATACATAAATTTACAAAACTTATTGTTTTAAAGTATAAATTAGCCTTTACGCACAAAGCAAATAGAACATAACATTTTCTTGAATTCAAAGTTAAAATATTAGCAGGGAATGTGGTATGATAAGAAGATGGGGAAAAGGGGAGAAAATGGGGAATAATCCCTGTATGGGGTACTAGAAATAATGTCGAAGCAGTCCTGATCATAATGCAAAAGACGTCATGCAAAAACCAAACCGGATATAACAGAAAGTATCCATAGACGGTCCAGAAGTGATCTTGGAATTGCCGGAAAACAACCGAAGTTACAGCGAAATAGTAGCGAAAAGAAATTTATATAGTGCACCTATAATATACGTTGCACCTTTAAGTATTCCACAATATCTCGACCCCAATTTATATGACCTTGATACCAAATATTACTGAACTTGGTCAAATGAGCTCAACTATATATCCAATTTAAAAAAATTTGGCGTTGATACTTACTTTTACTTGGAGCTCAATACTCTAGGTCACCAAATATTACTGACTTAAGCCAAGCAATCTTAGAACTAAAACGACATAAAAACTTATTTTCTGAGGAAGGGAAGTGCCATTGCTTACTTTTCGTAAATCATTTAGACACCAACCCATATGACCATATTAACTCTAACATTAATAGCATTGCTTAAGGTCAATGAATCTAGAATTATAACAGTTATAAACTAAATTAAAAGTTTACTTTTCACAAGGTGCTTAATACCCTTCCCCCTTTAAAAACTATTAACAGTAGTATCGTCTAGACTATCGGCTACCTATGAGCAAAATATCGCCAAAATTCGTCTAGCCATTCTGGAGGGATTTTATCACGTAATTGACTCAAACATAACTGCTCCCATGGGGTATAGAACCCTTTTTAGAAAAAATAAATAAAAATAGGCAGCCGATCTTTCCAGACTATTGGCAAACTTGCTCTTGTTTATTAACATACTATTTTGCGGTGTTTCTGTTCTACAAACAAGAAGTGCGTAGTACAGGATAAACCTAACAATCGCTGCAAATATTTAATGAGAGAGAGCAGGCGAAGAGGCCACGCCCCCTCCAGCAGTCCTTTATATGTATTCAATGTTGTGGAAGCTTTCTTCACTCTCCTCCCCGCATTGAGCTACTACTTCCTATATATTTTTCAATATGCGCTTTATGCAGGATGCCCATCCCAGCATAGGCCTGGTCCAATTCAAGACCTTACCACTCCTGTTGAATAGAACCATAAACGCATTCTTCGCGTTGGCGGTCAATTCGTCGTCATATGCCGAAAAATGTAACTCCTAAAGCACCTCATCCACGAGTGGGTAAGCCACTAACACTTCATTTGCGTATGACGTGAGTTTGATGGGTTCTTGATCAAACCGCTTGAGTAGTTCGTCGTTCTTCTGTAAACATATAGATCAACGTATGCCAATTGAACTCTATGACCTGCAATTAGCTTCCAATTCAATTGACATATCCCACCGATTTGCGATTTCTGAAAGGCTTTTGACTTGGCCGATAGCAAAAAAAAAAATTTATAAAACAATTTGCTACTGTCGTTCTAGTGAAGCGAAGATGTCATATATCAATTATTTTATTAAGTTAATTAATTACACTGGATCACAAATTCCAATTTTTTTCTGCATCAGAGACGCCAGTATGAAATTTCTATGTAAAATCATCCCCTGATTCCAAAAATCAAGGTTATTTTTAATTCTATGGTAACGTTCTTGAGATATTTACGAATTACCGTTTTTTAAAAAAAAAAAAAAAAAAAAAAAATAATTGTGTCCACTTAATCATATATATCTCAAGAAGGAATTCAGCAATTCCAAAACGGTTTGAGCTTTTAAAGGGTAAAGAAATTTGCATACAACACTTTTTGCTAGGCCCTGCAGATTCCAAGATAACGAACAATCATTACGGATATTTTCAATTTTTTTTGTAAAAATATAAAAAAATTTGTACTTTGCGAGGAAGAATCCCGAAAACCTTTTATTTGTTTGCAGATTTTTTTTCTCTCTTAGCTCTGTTTTATTACAAAAAAAAATTAGCTTTCATTCAACAAAATCCATGCACTAATACAAAAGTTATAAGTATTCAAGTACAGAGAAACCTCCCTTGGGCGGACACTCATCGTCGGCCAACTTTTGCCCGCCCAAGAGAGGTGTCCGCTCAAGGGCGTGGATGGCTATTTTAGACATTTTTCAATTTTTAAAGGGATAAATACTCACCACTTTCCATATTAAATAAAAAATATTGATATTACATCGCTCAAAAAAAAATATATATATTGCTTGAAAAATTCACATCAAAACATGTATAACTCATTTACATACTTTCAGATAAAGTAATAACATAAATAAGAAGTAAAGGTGTATAAGTTCGGGTGTAACCGAACATGATATACTCAGCGTGAGCTTCAATTGTACATTTCATTTCAGATAAATTACTTTTCCCCATTTCCTCTTACAATAAAACTTGATAAGTGAGATATCATTGATCATTCAAAACTATTTTTGTTAAGTTATAGCTTATTATTATAGTATGCGACCATTTTAAACTTGTTTTATATCTAAGTTGCCATGGTCTTTAACCGATCCCGTCCATTTTTATTAGAAATATCTTCTGCTATAAGGAAAATATGTGTACACAATTTCATTACGATATGTAAATTTTTCTTCCATTTATGGCTCCCGAAACATAGAAAATTGCTTAGTCATAAAAGGGGCGGTGCCACACCCGTTTTCAAAAATTTTAGTGTTTTCCAATTTAATGTTATAATTCAATTTAGAAAGTAAAATTCTATTGACACAAAGCTCTTTTTCGCTAAGATATAGCTTATTATTTTCGTCTATGACCCTTTCAAAAATCTTTTATATAAAAGTGGACGTGGTCTTTAACCGATCTCCTTAATTTTTTCTATAAATATTTCTTTCTATAGGGAAAATTTCTGTACCCAATTTTATTACGATCCGTTCATTTTTCTTCGAGTTATGGCTCCCGAAACATAGAAAATTGCTGAGTCATAAAAGGGGCGGGGCCACGCCAATTTTTTTAAATTTGCAGATTTTCCTATTTGCTGTTATAAATCCACTTGGGATATGAAATACCATTGATATAAAGCTCTTTTTTGCAAAGATATAGCTTATTTTATTCGTCCACGACCCTTTCAAAAATCTTTTATATAAAAGTGGACGTGGTCCTTAACCGATTTCGTTAATTTTTCTTCAAAGCATTCCCTATAGTAAAGGCAACCTCTCTGCCGAATTTTGTTACGATAGGTTTAACAACCACGCCCATTTTGAAAAATTTTTCCAAATTTTTATCAAGAGTCTCAATATCAGCTCACATGTAAAATTTCACCATTCTAGGTGTATTATTTACTAAATTATCAGGTTTTTTGTAATTTCCAAAATGTTATATATATAAAAAGTGGGCGTGGTTATCATCCGATTTCGCTCATTTTCAATACTGGGTCCAAATAAGCTAGTGTACCAAATTTGGTGAAGATATCTCAATATTTACTCAAGTTATCGTGATAACGGACGGACGGACATTGCTCAATCAAATTTTTTTTCGATACTGATGATTTTGATATATGGAAGTCTATATCTATCTCGATTCCTTTATACCTGTACAACCAACCGTTATCCAATCAAAGTTAATATACTCTGTGTGCAAAGCACGCTGAGTATAAAAATAAGTATAAATTATACTGCAGATAATAAATAATATAAATCCATAAATATCAGACTCATTATTTAAAAAATTGGTGAATTGTCGATTGCTTAAGGTTTTTTTTTTTTTTAAAAGAAAACTATTTTTCAAATGGCATTCTAATTTTTGCAACATTTCGAACGCAATAAGGTCTTCGCTGCAAAATCTTTTAAATTTAAACAGAAGTCAAGGTGGTTTCGCTTGTGGAAATTTCATTAACTTCATCTGTATCACTCTCAGCATGAGTGCTATTTTAATCAATTGTTTCTATGTTGTCGGCAATAACAACATCTAACTCGAAGTCTGAACTTTCAGTCCATGCATTGTTATCAATATCCACAAAGTCATCCGGATTCGAAGAAGTAGAATCTCCAAAAGATTTCGATAAATCAAAAATTGAAGCCAGAGTTGCCAGCGGTATGTCATCTTTGGGCTGGAATTCAAGTGCCTGATTACAATTTTTGTCGAACACTGCCTTTTGAAAACAATTTTTTATGGTTTCTGCTTGAACTTTTGCCCAGTCTTCCTTTATAAAATGTATTGCCTCTAAGACGTTCATATTTTTTTTAGTGGAACCAGTTTCTTTGCTCACCAATGTTTTTCACTTACAAGTTGCGGTAGTGAATTTTTAAATTTTGGATTATTCCTTGATCAAGAGGCTGGCAAACTGAAGTAGTGTTGTTAGGCAGAAATAGTATTTTTACATTGTTCAAACTTATACCTCGTGGGTGGGATGCTGCGTTATCTAAAAGCAATAGAACTTTTCGGTTTTGCGACTCCATTCTCTTGTCGAAATCTTTCAGCCACTGTGTCATAACATCACGCGTCATTCATGCCTTTTTATTGGACTGCCAATTTACTGGAAGATTTTTCGTATCTAATGATGCAAATGCTCTCGGACGAGCAGCCTTGCAAATAATAAGAAGTTTTTCTTTTTCGCCGGCCCTATTTGCACAAAATAGGACAGTCAGTATTTCTTTCGAAAGTTTTCCTCCACGGCACACTTCGTTTTTTAGAGCCAATGTTTTGTTTGGCAAAGTATTGAAAAAAAGACCTGTCTCGTCAGCATTGAAAATATTTTTGTGGCACTATACCCAATCACCAAATACGGTAGTTTTTCTGAAAATTGCTGTAAGTCTTGCATATTAACGGCAGCACTTTCACCACAAAGATATCTATACTTTATATTATGACGGGTTCGCCATTTTTGTATCCAACCGTTAGAAGCCACAAAGTCATTGACCTCCAGTTATTGGACAATTTCTTCTGCCTTTTCTTGTATAATTGGTCCAGATATGGGAATGTTTTGGTTTCTTGCCCTAATAAACCAGTCAGAACACATTTCATCAGTTTTCATAAAAGACCTTTTGAATTCAACATTGCTGCCAGACAGCCATTTTACTCGAATTTCTTCTTTATTTTTTATTATTAACGCAGCCTGCGTTTTTCCAATTTTGAACCTGATCAAAAAATCGGACAGCTTTAATCAATAACAAACAGATCATAAATCAAAATAGGGTTTGTACGATTTTAATTTAAAACTTACCTTTCGGGTAATGTACGAACAGACAAATTATTTTCCTCACTAGCGTTAATTATTTCAATTTTTTCCTTTAAGCTCAGGATTGACCTCGCCATCTTATAACACATCTAATATTTACAGTATGACTGAACACAATTAACTCACTGTCACTAGTAAACGTTTATCCTGAAAATTTATTTAAAGAACATTTCATTATGTAATTACATCTCCACTGTGACGAATTTTAAATTTGATTGTTTACCTAACGCCCACTTGGTTTTATTCGGGGAATCGCCACTTTTCATTTGGTAAATATATATGTACTAAAATACTTATACATGTATATATTTTGTTCGCTTAAGGGGGGTTCGCGTCCGCTCAAGAGAGGTTTACGATTGATTTGTTATAAAAACTGATCTTAGTGTCCGTTGATAAGAGGTTCGTGTCCGCTCAGTAGAGGTTTTTTGTCCAATTTTAAAGCGTACGGCCAAGAGAATGTCCGCCTAAGGGAGGCCAATTTGTTTTAAAAAATGTACTTAAAACTTGGTGCATGAAAAGCTGTCCGGCCAAGGGAGGTGTCCGTTAGGAGAGGTTTCTCTGTAAATATATCCATTTAGTACTTAAGTACCCTATTGGTACCTACATATGTGTCAGTATTCGTATATCAGTTAGCTGGTAGATTTTCGAAGGGTTATTAGATACAAAAAACTGTTAGTGTCGTTTTCTCAAACCCAGGTACATTTCAAGCAAGAGCATATTTTTAAGGCAGGTAGTGTTTTCCTTGCAGAACTAGAGAACCTTTTTGTCCAGGTAGGTTTGAATTTTTACTTGATCTAAGTATAAATAATAGTACATGCGCCTTGTTTCTTTATAATATCTACAAGACTCGCCGGGTATGTTCCGTTTATAATTGCAATTTATAACCCGTCATTTACTTAAAAATATAATGTGAATAAAATGGCGCGAGAGTTTGAGTGTACAAATGATCCAGATATGTTATGTTTCATCTGCGGTCAATTTATCGTTAAAAGGATGCGACGTGTGTTTTCAAATCCTTTGAAAGTTACATACTATAAGTATTTTGGAATTGAGCCTAAAAACAATGAAAACCCATGGACACAGAATACAGGGTGCACCACATGTCGAGTCGAATTGATTTTTTCGGAAACCGGAAAAAAAAGTGCGTTGTAAAAATTAGGAATTTGCTCCCTTTTAATGCATAGCTTACTAATTTCTGAAACTATCTATTTAGGCGACATATGAAATTTAGTACACCAATAAAGTGGAGGGAACCAATTTGCCATTCTACGGACTGCTATATTTGTACTACAAAAGTACTTGGGGTTGGAAAGTCAAGAAAAGTAACCTACGCGAGCGTATCTACAGTGTCATTACCGGAACTAAATTCAACGGAAGCTACATTGCTAGAATCAAATTTAACTTTAGTTCCGGCTCCAGTTTCATTATCAACAGCAGTATCTGATTACGCGGCATCATATTGTACTGGATTTCAAACTGAAAACGAAAGAAACTCTTTGCCATAAGCAAAACTTAATGATTGGATATGTATATTTGGAATTGTCAAAGGAAAAGGCCGAACTACACGCCTCCCGTGTGCAACAATTTAAATTTGTTTCATCCGATATTAAGGTAACATATTATAGAACTCGTCACGAACAATTTCCCAAGTACTATACGAAGGAGGACAGCGTTTGTTACTGCAAAGACATTGCTGGTCTATTCAAACAGTTTGGTGAACCATATGATTCAAAAGAGTGGCGATTGTTCATAGACGGAAATAAATTAAGTTTAAAGGCCGTATTATTTCATATTGGCAACCAAAGCTATCTATCCCGATCGCGCATGCAGAAAATACGAAGGAAACATATGAGATAATGCAAAAATTGCTCAAAATAATCAAATACGAAGAACATGATTGGAAAATATGTGCCGATCTTAAAGTCATTGGAATGCTATGTGGTATACAAAGTGGATACACAAAATACTGTTGCTTTCTATGCAAATGGGATAGCCGAGCTCGTCAAGACCCCTACATCATAAAGGATTGGTCAGAACCAATCGCGTTTCAAGTTGGGTTGGATAACATAAAATACTCCCCACTTATAAAGTAGGAAAAATAATTCTACCTCCGCTCCACATCAAGCTCGGCGTTATCAAAAACTTTGTCAAGGCTTTGGACAAAGAAGGCTTTTCACTTTTCACTATTTGAAGACAATCTTTCCAAATATTTCAGAAGCAAAAATAAAAGAAGGGATTTTTGTGGGACCGCAAATAAGGAAAGAACTATTGTCACCAGTGGAGGCAGCATCGTGGGATTCTATTGAAAAGGTCGTTACTTCGTTTTTGGGCAAATACAAAAGTCCTAACTACGAGATGATAGTGAACGACTTAATCAAAAACTATGCGGAAATGGGTAAATAAAAGAACATATTTAAGACCGTTTTATCAGTTAACTTTAAAACCTATCTGCCCGATATACAAAAAAATTTTATGAAAATTTTTCAATTTAAATGATAATATATAGCCCTAAATCTGAATTCGTCGTTTAGTTCCGAACAAACAAGAAAGAGAAAAATGTAAACAAAAAATTTGTTCTGAATTTAAAGATAAATCCAGCCGAAGAAAATTATATGCTAATGTGTCACTTATGTATTTATCTAATATACTTTTTTATTTTCTTTCAGGAGTAAATATATCTTTAAAAATTCATTTTCTATACTCCCATTTAAATTTTTTCCCGCAAAATCTTGGCGACGAAAGTGACGAGCATGGCGAAAGGTTTCACCAGCAAATGAAAATGATTGAAAGTCGGTATCAAGAATTCTGGGATGCCGCAATGATGGGTAACTAATGTTGGTTTCTCATAAGAGAAACCGATCCTAATCTAAAAAAGCATCAAAACAAGACACATAACTTTTTCAATTATAAAATGAGATCATAGAGTTAAGACAGAATCATATGTACATATGCTATTATTTGTAGGGTACTTAAGTTTTGTATTAGTTCATCGATTTTGTTGAATGATAGCTTATTTTTTCCAATAAAACGGAGCTTAGAGAGAAAAAAATCTGTAAAAAAATAAAAAGTTTTCGAAATCCTTCCTCGCAAAGTACACATTTTTTTATATTTTTACAAAAAAATTGAAAAAATTCGTAATGATTGTTCTTTATCTTTGAATGTGCTGCAAAAAGAGTTGTATACGCAGTTTATAGCAAATTCCATTACCTTTTAAAGGCTTCAAACCGTTTTGGACTTGCTCAATTCGTTCTTGAAATATACATATATGATTAAGTGGACCCAATTTTTTTTTTTTTTTGGAAAAAACGGTTATTCGTAAATATCTCAAAAACGTTACCATAGAATTAAAAGTAACCTTAGTTTTCGGAATCTGGGGGTGATTTTACATAGGAATTTCATAATAGCGTCTGTGGTGCATTTTGGCTGTAAACCAGTGTTATTAATTATTTTTCTTATTGACTACAAAATTATTTTGTAAAATAAAAACAATTGTACGTTTATGGATAAACAGTAAAACAACAAAATTTATTATTTATTTAACTTAATCAAATGCATTTCGGGCAGACCTGCAGTCCATCATCAGCGACGCTCTACATATATCAATGACCTTCACAAATTATAGTTGCATTTCAATTTACATATAATCAACCGGTGAATTTTTGACCGGGTTTGCATATAAAGCTTCACCATTTTATCTGTAGATCAATATTGGAAAACGCCTAAAGGTATGCTTAGAAAAGCTGCATACTATTCAGATACTGTACAAACTGATCGCTACACTTGCTTCTAACGGTATTTACATACATACATATTTGGGGCTTTCCATGATAACATATTGCCTTAAAAAAAAGGAAGTAAAGTGTAATAAGTAAAATCGGAGAAAATTTTTATTTGGGAAACTTAAACTTTTCCAAGTAAACATCAAAACTAAAACCTTGTGTTATCTTTCACTGTGAATTTTAAATGAGTTTTCTTTAGTCAATGAGTCAATTAGAACAACTGAAATTTATTGGCATTAAAATTCCTAAAAGACTGTAAGTGGCCTTTACTGTTTTTTGTGCTGTTCGAAAAAGGTTTGTATAATATTTTTTAAATTTTTCCATCGATATTTTTTTTAATATAAATTTTCAGGATTTTTTTTAAATTGAATACAACCAAAAAATTATCTTATATGAGAGAGAGAATCACGAACGAGAGGAGCCGTGTGGACATAATCTTATTAATATTATCAGTATGAAAGTTAGGAGGCTTTGGATTTCTGGATATACAGGTGCTTGATGTGGTTGAAATTTGCCCACAGGTAGCCAATATCATGAAATGTTTAGAAAAATAAGTGGTCCTTTTCCCATTGTTGTCTTTTTCAATCATCTTTGCGTCTCAATCGCGTTAGAATAATTAAACAGATGTGTATGAAAATTAAAATTATTTTGGATTGTTATAACTTTAAGCATGTTGGCCTTGACCAATCATATTAAGTTGATGTAAAACAATTTTGGAAAAGTTGCCAATGCCCGACCAATAATATTTATTATCTGAGTCACTTAAATAAGGATCTAAGCAGTTTTGGAAAGTGGTGGAAGCCAATTCCATAATTTTGTGACTATTTTAAGAACATTTCGGTATTATTTTCGATATCTTGCCGGAGCTATTTCTGGATAGCTCTGGGACTCTTTTCGCTACTATCTTACGATTATTATGATGTTTTATTCGAAATAACTTCAGGACAGTTTTAGGACTTGTTTTCGAGATCGTTTCGGAAGAATTTCGGGAAATCCTTTGGGAATACGGGAAGACTAGTTTAGGGGCGAATGCGTTCATAGCTATTTTAAGGATCAAATTGGACTATCTTCGGATCATTTTAGGATTGTTTGCGGAAGCATATATTTTGACTATTTTTTGGGATTTTGTTTGGGGGGGTTGATTGGTAGAGAAGCTCGGCCTTAAATCTCTTCGGAGGTTATAGCGCCTTGTATTATTTTTTCATTATTTCAACAAAGTTTCGGCATTTTCTATGGACCATTCCGATTTTTTTCAGGACAACTTTGGGTCAATTTAAGAATCTTTAGGAATCTTCATTTGTTTATTTTGATACCATCTGAAATTCTTTTAGGTTAATTTCACGATTTTTTAAGGGATCATTTGAAAGTGTTTGAGGTTGTTCTTTAAGAACTCTCTAGGGATAACTTCATAGCTACATCTGGAGATTTTCGGGATTTTTTTGCTAACATTGTGCGACTGTTTGGAGATGGTTTCGGGTCTATTTGGGGATAATTTTTGGGATAGCTTAAGAATTATTTTCTAGTTGTATCAAAATTATTTCAAGATATTTTTTTTAATTGTAACAACTATGGATCTACTCGGTAAAGCCTAACATTATTCGACACGTACCAAGCCTTTAAGATTTTTAGTTCAAATAAATTGTATGACTTAATCTCCTCATAAAGACGGCGCCGCGGGTGAATTCACTTAACTTCTATTTACTTATATACATTTGGTATGATTTTACATTTTTATTTCTAAATGATTCAAGAAAGCATACATTTGTTTACTATACTTAAATACTTGTTTTCCTACTGGGTATGAAACATTGGACATGGTCAATCAAATAATAAAACTTATTTCCGAAATAGCTGCTTACATTGTTATTTAGTTTATTGATTAGAAATAGATATCGTGTTCGGAATTGTTTATGATGCAAGAACATACATATGTAAGTATGTATGTTATCCGTAAGAGCAATATATTGTCGCTGATAGGGCGAGATTAAATTAAGCAAAAATGTTTGATAAACACAAAAGTGTGATGATAACTTGATTGGCTATTAATTGTAGCAAATTGTTTCAACAGTTACGGCTGAATTTCCGTAAGTTTAGGCTGAAGAGTGGTGCTATTTGAATTTTAAAGAGTGAAAAATCAAAGGAATAAGCAGAAAATGATTATCACAGCCAATCTAGTGGCTATTGGGTTGGGTTTAGCCCTTACAGCTTTTACAGTATCCACAATTGTATTGGCCCTGCAAAAGTCAAATTTGACAAATAAACTGAATGATGCGCTCACTGAGATAGGAGAGTTAAGCAAAAGTACAACCGCTGCCAGTACCGTAAGCACTTCAACAACAGCAACGAGCACTACTACGCCAGAGACTACAACTGTAGTGCCAGAAATTGTGAGTGAATAACGGCAGACTGCGTTTGGTGCGTTTATTTAATTTTTTGTTTTTGCATTTTATTCATAGATCAACTATCGACTACCTGATAGCGTATATCCCATTAACTATGATCTTTATCTGCATCCTGATATCGCTACTGGCAACTTTTCTGGGCAATTACGTATACTCGTGAATACCACCAGTGCAACCGATCAAATAAAATTGCATTCAAATAAATTACAAATTACGAATGTTTATTTAGATAATACGAATAGTGCAACAATCGATGTAAAACAATTTTATTTAGATACAGTGCGTGAATTCTTGGTAGTGAATTTGAGCGAAGAGTTGCCAGCTGGACGCGCTTTTATTCTTGGTATATTATTTGAAGGTAATATGGCTGGAAAAATTGTTGGTCTCTACAGTTCGTCGTATGCCAAGGCGGATGGTTCTAAAAAGTAAGTGGTACTCGGAGGAAGGTATAAAATAATTTGATGAGTTTGTCGTTTATCGGAAATTCTTAGAGTTATTGCCACTTCTAAATTTGAGCCGACTTACGCACGCTTGGCTTTTCCATGTTTTGATGAGCCCGCAATGAAGGCAACATTTGAAATTACGTTGGTTTATCCGAAAGATGGTAACTATCATGCATTATCTAATATGGATATTTCGGTGAGTAAATATTAAATATACTTTAAAGGGCTTCCAGATTGCTATGATGACTAACCTCATAAGCTTAAAACATTTAAAATCCTAGCTTTCTAAAATAAATTTCAAATTTCATTGTGGACAAAAAAAATATTTGGCCTCATCCTAGTGCTAGAGCTGTCATAATATTTTATATTTGTACTAGCAGACGCGAGAGACCCAGCAGACGTTGCTTTGCCTTTGGTTTGCTTAGCTATTTTAAGAGAATTTCAACAAGACTTTCTTGCTACTCCTCTCCCTTCTTCTCTTCGTGTTGCTCTTCTTCACCTCTCCTTTTTCATTGTTCTTTTACTAATGGCATCCATCTCTCTCGCCCTAACCTTTGACATCTCCTTCTTCCTGACTTCCTCACCCTCCTTTCACTCTAAGTAAATCCCTTCATAAATAAAAATTTGCTAATAGATCGGTTCCATGTCCATTTCCGCGAAAATAATAAATCTTCTGTACACTAACAGTAGCCAGATGTTGTCCAGAATAAACTTTCTCCTCTCACTCCTCATATCACTCTTTTTGTACTTGTTCCTCCTCTACTCCCACTGTCCATCTTCCCAAGGAGTGTCCTTTTTCGATGTTAAAGTAATCGTTATTCTCTCTTGCAGCACGAATCCTATCAAGGCAACTATGTTGAGGCTTTCTTCAATAAGAGTGTGCCAATGAGCACCTACCTAACATGTTTTATTGTATCCGATTTTGCCAACAAGTCCGCTGAAATCGACACCAAAGGCATTGGAAACTCATTTATACTACGCGCCTTTGCTCCAAGGGAAAAACTCGAAAAGGTTGATTTTGCATTAAGTGTGGGTAAGACTGTTTTGGAATATTATATACAATATTTTCAAATAGAATATCCTTTGCCAAAAATGGGTGAGTTCTAATGCTTAATATTAAGTAAATCCAATACTGAAACAATAATTTTTTGTTACTTGCAGACATTGTTGCCGTTCCAGATTTTGTTTCGGGAGCTATGGAAAATTGGGGTTTGGTGACATATCGTGAAACTTCTTTGCTTTATGAAGAAGGCGTTAGCTCAACATCGAATAAGCAAAGTGTTGCTATCACTATCGCTCATGAATTTGCGCATATGTGGTTCGGAAATTTAGGTAACGTATACCTATAACATAGCTTAACATTAAATAATATAGCATAACATAATCTATCATAACATAGCATAACATAACAGAACAGTATGTATATAACATAACGCAAAATAACCTAACACAACTTGACATAACTCAATAACTTTTGCAGGTTTTTTATTTCTATTGGGAAATAACAGTTATATGTTGAGTTTGCTATTTCGGTCGCAAATTAAGAGTTATTTTCTAAATTTTTTCATTTCGGTCGGAATATAACAAGTAGTTTTCGAATATTTTATCCGTCAATCATGCAAACTAGTCAATATGACTGTAGTAAATGTAAAAAGAATCATATTGGTGTAAAATTTACTACTTAATTTATGCATTTAATCTAGTCAAAGTTTGCATGACGTCTATAACCGTTTAAATGGTGAAGCGAAAATAAAGTATGTATGTAAGTACCCTGCTAGACGGCTATCAGTCATTTGAGGTATCAATTGACAGATATGACTGAGGGAAATTTACATCACAGCGTAAAGCAAAGTTTCTATCAGGTTGTTAAGGCCGTGGTACAATGACATTTTTCATATAGCTGCGTTTAACGCAAGCTTATGCATTCCAATAACATCGCCACAATCAACCAAGATGTTGCGTTTGTAAATATGAAGGAACTTCAGACTTGGCAATTGAAGTTTATTACGCCTTGCCCATTCACATGCAAAATTTCGCGAAGCCCTGTTGTAAACATTCTCCCAATACAACAAAAATACTTGCTAACATATTTTGTGTCGTATTCGATTGTTATATTGCACTTTTTAATTACGAAAAATGTTAGAAAATTTACCAACCAGTGGGAAAAATAATTTCACTTGCAAAGTGTGCCAACATCCTTACCCAAAGCAAATGTCAAATTCTTCTTCTTATGGTTTTCTTGGAACAAAATTGGGGAGTTGGCGACTTTTCAATATCAGATGGCGCCAGTGTCGCTCATTCTAACATTCTCCATAAAATGCGTGTAATCTACTCATAATGCATAATAAATAAAATAAATGTAAGGCGCGATAATCTCCGAAGAGATCTAAGGCCGAGCTTCTCTTCCAGTTTGCGTCGTGCTCCTCTTGATTTTCCCTAAAAATTGGCTGGACGGGACCTACATGTTTTATGCCGACTCCGAACGGCATCTGCAAGGCAGATGAGTTTTCACTGAGAGCTTTTCATGGCAGAAATACACCCGGAGCGCTTGCCAAACACTACCGAGGGGCGACCCCGCTTACAAAAATTTTCTTCTAATTTAAAAACCTTATTTCTAAAATTTTGATGTTGCTTTGCCCGAGGTACGAACCCAGGGCATTCGGTGTGGTAGGCGGAGCACGCTACCATCACACCACGGTGGCCGCCATATGCATAAGCTTGTGTTAAACTCATTTATATGAAAAACTGCTTATGTGTCGGAGCTATTAGAAGCGACATGACAAACCTGATGTAAACATTTTGTATACGTGTATGCATACACATACATACCATGGTTTTCCATAGGAATAAAATGAAAAATTTATGCGAGTGTATTAGCGATGTCAAAAATTCTGTTAATGTGTTGGAGTTTCCGTCAGCTCTGTCTAGCAGGGTAAGTAAGTTTGCATTAACCCAAGAATATGTCCAGTGCTTTGATCAGACCTCCCCCAAAATACTGCAGCCCGATTGAGCCCCTCCGCTTGCATTCCTAAAATTTGATATTAAAACTAATTAAAGGTTAAACGAAATCTCAATATACCTACATCCACGTTAGGGTGGTCCTTATAAATCAAACAAACACATTTTTCACAAATCTCATCCATTCAGACGGTAATACATAGGTCAAAAACCTCACATATAAATTTTGGCTCCGCACGGAGGTCGAAGTTAAGATTACTATGAGAAGATTTAAGAAATTAATATACAACTTTTTGGTTTATAATACCCAAAATCGAGAATACTATAGCTGGCGATATTGCATATAAATTTTAGGCACGATTGGAAACGTTTAAGACGTATTTTGCGACACCCCTAACTTTTTCTAATAGGGATCAAAATTTATGTGTTGTTTGTTTGTAATTGTTATTACCGTTTGAAGGGATCAGAAAAAAAATAGTTTATTTGATTTATAAGGGCCACCCTTATGTTCATATATCTTAGTAAGCTTCGGATGCCCGTTATATGCATCTAGCATTAGGGTTTACTAGCTACCATACCAAAATTATGCATTACTAGCTTGGTAATCAACTTTTTATGGTGGATTTTCTTGTGTTATAAATTTGTTTTATAACCTTTGACGGCAGTATCAATTACGTTAAGAAAGCTAATCACTTAAATAGGGTTACTCACTACCAGACCGACGGTGTTTAATTGAGATTTTTTTAATTTTGGCAGGAATTATGTACAGAGATTTAAACCTGAGTTCTATATCGATTGTTGAGTTGAATATCACTTTTTTTCCTCGGCTGCCCTATATGAGAATACCCTATTTACAAATAGGTTTCAAAACGACCTATCTCTGAATTCTGAGACAGGGCGTTCTTCAACCAAACATTCTGATATAAGGTGGTGTTCAAAAGTTCTCCGAGATAAGGAATTTTCGAAACGGTATCCGAGATAGGCTGTTATTCCATACATTAGACTGGGTCGGCCCCATACGAAATAAATACGTTGCAAACGGGCGTCATAAATTTAGACCTTTTTTAAGAGAGTCGCGCGAAATTTAATTTTTTTATTTTTTTTTTAAATACAAACAAAATTGTAGTTCTATAAATAGAACAAAAACAAAAATATTAGTTTCTGTGAAACTGCCACCAACAAAAAGCATAACTTTAACACATGATTACATACAAAGTATGTACTGTGCAAAGAATAAAATATGCAAGGAAGGCATTTTGGATAAAGCTTACAACAACTAAAGCATGATGTGGCTGAATGCGTTTGTAAAAGTTCAACCATCGTAGAAATGTGGGTTTAAATCCCACTCACTTTGAAGAGATTTACAAAGTATAATCGAAAAAGCTGTCGCCTTGTCCGCCCGGATGTCACGTTGTTGATATTTTTCCCAAATTATTAAATAAAATGTTTTTTTTGGTAGTCTGGGGGTATATTCAGTAAGTGTGAGTTTTAAAATTTACACACTTACTGGATACAGACTCTGGTTATTTGACATCTTATTCTTAGAACTTATATATCATAATTTATTCAAATGGTAAAAACAACTTAGCTTATAATTGACTAATTACGTTAATACCGCAAATAACACATTAGCTAAAAAGTTAGCTATTAAACTAGTTGTCAAGTCATGCAAAATTGTCATACAAGCAACCACCGCTAACGAATTTTTGGTGGTCATGTCATTCAGGACTAGACTAACTTTTTTTTCTTATTTTCAAAGGAAAGCTTTCTCATTATTTCATTGTAAAAAATAGTAATAAATTGTAATAAAAATAAAGTTTTGTACAAATAAATAAATATAACTCACATGTTCGCTAAGTATTAAGCAAAATATAATACCACAGTGAAAAAAGTGTAAGAACATAAAAAGCAGGCATACCAAATTTTTTACTTCCGTAAAATGAGTCTTTACCTTTACCGAAAGAAATTCAAGGGTTTAAAACTCATTCGTATTGAGACCTTACATTGTTTAGGGATTAATAGTTTATAATTTTCTGCATTTTTATCGAATTTTTCTCTAATATCAATCTTTTCACTGGAATAATGAACAGATAACGATATTCACTGTTGTTTTTAATTATAAGGAAGGAAATACTGTTTCACATAAAAGTATGGCAATTTTATCAGATAGTCTGAAACATGACACAGTAGCTGTATATGCTTTCCAACAACTACTGATGAATTTTTTAACTAACAACTTCAAAGTAGCCAGAATTATATATTTTACTGAAGGGGCAGCACAATATTTAAAAAACAAGTATAACTTTCAAAATTTTGTACATCACGAGGAAGATTTCGGTATTCCAGCAGAATGGCATTTCCATGCTAGTGCACATGGCAAAGGCGCATGTGATGGAGTTGGTGGAAACTTGAAAAGACTTGCAAGGCGTGCCGGTTTACAAGCTTCACCGGATAGTCAAATTCTTAATTGCGATTCTTTTTATAAGTGGGGCAAAGGAAACTTACTTCAAACAGAGATTTTGTTCAGTTCTAAGGAGAGTCATGCAAAAACATGCAACGAATTAAAATATCGTTTTCATTCAGCTGAACCAATACCTGGAACACAAAAATTTCATTCATTTATTCCTGCTTCTACAACACAGCTTGAAGTAAAAAGATTTTCCCTTCATACTAACAGCCAAGAATTTCCCAAAAACAAAAAAAAAAAAAACAAGTAAGGAAGGTTAAGTTCGGGTGTAACCGAACATTACATACTCAGTTGAGAGCTATGGTGACAACATAAGGGAAAATAACCATGTAGGAAAATGAACCGAGGGAAACCCTGGAATGTGTTTATATGACATGTGTATCAAATGAAAGGCACCAATAAGTATTTTATGAGGGAGTGGGCCATAGTTCTATAGGTGGACGCCATTTAGGGATATAGCCATAAAGGTGGATCAGGGTTGACTCTAGAATGCGTTTGTACGATATGGGTATCAAATGAAAGGTGTTAATGAGTATTTTAAAAGGGAGTAATCCTTAGTTCCATAGGTGGACGCCGTTTCGAGATATTGCCACAAAGGTGGACCAGGGGTGACCCTAGAATTTGTTTGTACAATATGGGCATCAAACGAATGGTGTTAATGAGTGTTTTAAAAGGGAGTGGGCCTTAGTACTATAGGTGGATGCCGTTTCGAAATATCGCCATAAAGGTGGACCAGGGGTGACTTTAGAATATGTTTGTACGATATGGGTATCAAATGAAAGATGTTAATGAGTATTTTAAAAGGGCGTGGGGCTTAGTTCTATAGGTGGACGCCTTTTCGAGATATCGCCATAAAGGTGGACCAGGGGTGACTCTAGAATGAGTTTGTACGATATGGGTATCAAATTGAAGATATTAATGAGGGTTTTAAAAGGGAGTGGTGGTTGTTGTATAGGTGGTCGCCTTTTCGAGATATCGCCAAAAAGGTGGACCAGGGGTGACTCTAGAATGCGTTTGTACGATATGGGTATCAAATGAAAGGTGCTAATGAGTATTCTAAAAGGGAGTAATCATTAGCTCCATAGGTGGACGCCGTTTCGCGATATCGTCATAAAGGTGGACCAGGGGTGACCCTAGAATTTGTTTGTACAATATGGGTATCAAACGAAAGGTGTTAATGAGTATTTTAAAAGGGAGTAATCCTTAGTTCCATAGGTGGACGCCGTTTCGAGATATCGACATAAAGGTGGGCCAGGGGTGACTCTAGAATTCGTTTGTGCAATATGGGTATCAAACGAAAGGAGTTAATGAGTATTTTAAAAGGGAGTGGGTCTTAGTTTTATAGGTGGACGCCTTTTCGAGGTATTGCAATAAAGGTGGACCAGGGGTGACGCTAGACTTTGTTTGTACGATATGGGTATCAAATGAAAGGTGCTAATGAGTATTTTTAAAAGGGAGTGGGCCCTCGTTCTATAGGTGTTCGCCTTTTCGAGATATCGCCATAAAGGTGGACCAGGGGTGACTTTAGAATATGTTTGTACGATATGGGTATCAAATGAAAGATGTTAATGAGTATTTTAAAAGGGCGTGGGGCTTAGTTCTATAGGTGGACGCCTTTTCGAGATATCGCCATAAAGGTGGACCAGGGGTGACTCTAGAATGAGTTTGTACGATATGGGTATCAAATTAAAGGTATTAGTGAGAGTTTTAAAAGGGAGTGGTGGTAGTTGTATATGTGAAGGCGTTTTCCAGATATCGACCAAAATGTGACCCAGAACATCATCTGTTGGATACCGCTAATTTATTTATATATGTAATATCTGCCAAGATTTTAAGGGCTTAACAGTTGGTTGTACAAATATAAAGGAATCGAGATAGATATAGACTTCCATATATCAAAATAATCAGGATCGAAAAAAAATTTGATTGAGCCATGTCCGTCCGTCCGTTAACACGATAACTTTAGTAAATTTTGAGGTATCTTGATGAAATTTGGTATGTAGGTTCCTGAGCACTCATCTCAGATCGCTATTTAAAATGAACGATATCGGACTATAACCACGCCCACTTTTTCGATATCGAATATTTCGAAAAACCGAAAAAGTGCGATAATTCATTACAAAAGACAGATAAAGCGACGAAACTTGGTAGATGGGTTGAACTTATGACGCAGAATAGAAAATCGGTAAAATTTTGGACAATGGGCGTGGCACCGCCCACTTTTAAAAGAAGGTAATTTAAAACTTTGCAAGCTGTAATTTGGCAGTCGTTGAAGATATCATGATGAAATTTGGCAGGAACGTTACTCCTATTACTATATGTACGCTTAATAAAAATTAGCAAAATCGGAGAAGGACCACGCCCACTTTTAAAAAAAATTTTTTTTTAAGTCAAATTTTAACAAAAAAATTTATATCTTTACAGTATTTAAGTAAATTATGTTAACATTCAACTCCAGTAATGATATGGTGCAACAAAATACAAAAATAAAAGAAAATTTCAAAATGGGCGTGGCTCCACCCTTTTTCATTTAATTTGTCTAGGATACTTTTAACGCCATAAGTCGCAAAAAAATTAACCAATCCTTTTGAAATTTGGTGGGGGCATAGATTTTATGACGTTAACTGTTTTCTGTGAAAATGGACGAAATCGGTTGATGCCACCCCCAGTTTTTATACACATCGTTCGTCTGTCCTTCCGCATGGCCGTTAGCACGATAACTTGAGCAAAAATCGACATATCTTTTATGAACTTAGGTCACGTGCTTACTTGAACTCACTTTATCTTGGTATGAAAAATCAACGAAATCCGACTATGACCATGCCCACTTGTTCGATATCGAAAATTACGAAAAATGAAAAAAATGCCATAATTCTATACCAAATACGAAAAAAGGGATGAAACATGGTAAGGTAATTGGATTGTTTTATTGACACGAAATATAACTTTAGAAAAAACTTTATAAAATGGTTGTAACACCTACCATATTAAGTAGAAGAAAATGAAAAAGTTCTGCAGGGCGAAATAAAAAACCCTTAAAATCTTGGCAGATATTACATATATAAATAAATTAGCGGTATCCAACAGATGATGTTCTGGGTCACCCTGGTCCACATTTTGGTCGATATCTGGAAAACGCCTTCACATATACAACTACCACCCCTCCCTTTTAAAACCCTCATTAATACCTTTCATTTGATACCCATATCGTACAAACTCATTCTAGAGTCACCCCTGGTCCACCTTTATGGCGATAACTCGAAAAGGCGTCCACCTATAGAACTAAGCCCCACGCCCTTTTAAAATACTCATTAACACCTTTCATTTGATACCCATATCGTACAAACAAATTCTAGGGTCACCCCTGGTCCACCTTTATGGCGATATCTCGAAACGGCGTCCACCTATGGAACTAATGATTACTTCCTTTTAGAATACTCATTAGCACCTTTCATTTGATACCCATATCGTACAAACGCATTCTAGAGTCTCCCCTGGTCCACCTTTTTGGCGATATCTCGAAAAGGCGACCACCTATACAACAACTACCACTCCCTTTTAAAACCCTCATTAATACCTTTAGTTTGATACCCATATCGTACAAACACATTCTAGAGTCACCCCTGGTCCACCTTTATGGCGATATTTCGAAACGGCATCCACCTATAGTACTAAGGCCCACTCCCTTTTAAAATACCCATTAACACCATTCGTTTGATGCCCATATTGTACAAACAAATTCTAGGGTCACCCCTGGTCCACCTTTGTGGCAATATCTCGAAACGGCGTCCACCTATGGAACTAAGGATTACTCCCTTTTAAAATACTCATTAACACCTTTAATTTGATACCCATATCGTACAAACGCATTCTAGAGTCAACCCTGATCCACCTTTATGGCTATATCCCTAAATAGCGTCCACCTATAGAACTATGGCCCACTCCCTCATAAAATACTTATTAGTGCCTTTCATTTGATACACATGTCATATGAACACATTCCAGAGTTTCCCTCTGTTCATTTTCCTACATGGTTATTTTCCCTTATGTTGTCACCATAGCTCTCAACTGAGTATGTAATGTTCGGTTACACCCGAAATTAACCTTACTTACTATTTTTAGATTAAATTTATTCACTAACCTAGCAATAGTCTGTAAGTACAATCTGTAGAATGAAATAAATAAAATGGGTATAAACACAGAATAATATACAGGTGTTCAAGTGATTATAATATTAATACAATGGCATTATGTGGGTGAATTTCTATCTGTACCTTTATGTTAAAAAAAATGTATCAAAGAAATTTTCGAGCAGCATAACAAGATAGGTACCATTTTAAAGGAAAAATATCAAGCTTTTATTTAACAAGTAAGGAAGGCTAAGTTCGGGTGTAACCGAACATTACATACTCAGTTGAGAGCTATGGAGACAAAATAAGGAAAATCACCATGTAGGAAAATGAACCTAGGGTAACCCTGGAATGTGGTTGTATGACATGTGTATCAAATGGAAGGTATTAAAGAGTATTTTAAGAGAGAGTAGGCCATAGTTCTATGGATGGACGCCATTTAGGGATATCGCCATAAAGGTGGACCAGGGCTGACTCTAGAATGTGTTACGATATGGGTATCAAATGAAAGGTGATAATGAGTATTTTAAAAGGGAATGGGCTTTAGTTCTATAGGTGAACGCCTTTTCGAGAAATCGCCATAAAGGTGAACCAGGGGTGACTCTAGAATATGTTTGTACGATATGGGTATCAAATGAAAGCTGTTAATGAGTATTTTGAAAAGGAGTGATCCTTAGTTCCATAGGTGACCGCCGTTTCGAGATATCGCCATAAAGGTGGACCAGGGGTGTCTCTAGTTGTACGATATGGGAATCAAATGAAAGGTGTTACTGAGCATTTTAAGAGGGAGTGGGCATTAGGTCTATAGGTGGACGCCTTTTCGAAATGTCGCCATTAGAGTGGGCCAGGGGTGACTCTAGAATGTGTTTGTATGATATGGGTATCAAATGAAAGATGGTAATGAGTATTTTAAAAGGGAGTAATCCTTAGTTCTATAGGTGGACGCCTTTTCGAGATATCGCCATAAAGGTGGACCAAGGGTGACTCTAGAATGTTTGTACGATATGGGTATCAAACGAAAGGTGTTACTGAGCATTTTAAGAGGGAGTGGGCATGAGGTCTATAGGTGGACGCCTTTTCGAGATATCGTCATTAGGGTGGGCCAGGGGTGACTCTAGAATGTGTTTGTACGATATGGGTATCAAACGAAAGGTGTTACTGAGCATTTTAAGAGGGAGTGGGCATTAGGTCTATAGGTGGACGCCTTTTCGAGATATCGCCATTAGGGTGGGCCAGGGGTGACTCTAGAATGTTTGTACGATATGGGTATCAAACGAAAGGTGTTACTGAGCATTTTAAGAGGGAGTGGGTATTAGGTCTATAGGTGGACGCCTTTTCGAGATATTGCCATTAGGGTGGGCCAGGGGTGACTCTAGAATGTTTTTGTACGATATGGGTATCAAATGAAAGGTGGTAATGAGTATTCTAAAAGGGAGTAATCTTTAGTTCTATAGGTGGACGCCTTTTCGAGATATCGCCATAAAGGTGGACCAAGGGTGACTCTAGTATGTTTGTACGATATGGGTATCAAACGAAAGGTGTTACTGAGCATTTTAAGAGGGAGTGGGCATAAGGTCTATAGGTGGACGCCTTTTCGGGATATCGCCATTAGGGTGGGCCAGGGGTGACTCTAGAATGTTTGTACGATATGGGTATCAAACGAAAGGTGTTACTGAGCATTTTAAGAGGGAGTGGGCATTAGGTCTATAAGTGGACGCCTTTTCGAGATATCGCCTTTAGGGTGGGCCAGGGGTGACTCTAGAATGATTGTACGATATGGGTATCAAACGAAAGGTGTTACTGAGCATTTTAAGAGGGAGTGGGCATTAGGTCTATAGGTGGACGCCTTTTCGAGATATCGCCATTAGGGTGGGCCAGGGGTGACTCTAGAATGTTTGTACGATATGGGTATCAAACGAAAGGTGTTACTGAGCATTTTAAGAGGGAGTGGACATTAGGTCTATAGGTGGACGCCTTTTCGAGATATCGCCATTAGGGTGGGCCAGGGGTGACTCTAGAATGCTTGTACGATATGGGTATCAAACGAAAGGTGTTACTGAGCATTTTAAGAGGGAGTGGGCATTAGGTCTATAGGTGGACGCCTTTTCGAGATATCGCCATTAGGGTGGGCCAGGGTGACTCTAGAATGTGTTTGTACGATATGGGTATCAAATGAAAGGTGGTAATGAGTATTTTAAAAGGGAGTAATCCTTAGTTCTATAGGTGGACGACTTTTCGAGATATCGCCATAAAGGTGGACCAAGGGTGACTCTAGAATGTTTGTACGATATGGGTATCAAACGAAAGGTGTTACTGAGCATTTTAAGAGGGAGTGGGCATTAGGTCTATAGGTGGACGCCTTTTCGAGATATCGCCATTAGGGTGGGCCAGGGGTGACTCTAGAATGTTTGTACGATATGGGTATCAAACGAAAGGTGTTACTGAGCATTTTAAGAGGGAGTGGGCATTATGTCTATAGGTGGACGCCTTTTCGAGATATCGCCATTAGGGTGGGCCAGGGGTGACTCTAGAATGTTTGTACGATATGGGTATCAAACGAAAGCTGTTACTGAGCATTTTAAGACGGAGTGGACATTAGGTCTATAGGTGGACACCTTTTCGAGATATCGCCATTAGGGTGGGCCAGGGGTGACTCTAGAATGTTTGTACGATATGGGTATCAAACGAAAGGTGTTACTGAGCATTTTAAGAGGGAGTGGGCATTAGGTCTATAGGTGGACGACTTTTCGAGATATCGCCATTAGGGTGGGTCAGGGTGACTCTAGAATGCATTTGTACGATATGGATATCAAATTAAAAGTATTAATGAGGGTTTTAAAAGCGACTGGCCCTTAGATGTATATGTGAATGCGTTCTCGCGATATCGACCAAAATGTGGACCAGGTGATCCAGAAAATCATCTGTCGGGTACTGCTAATTTATAACTAACAGTATTCCTGCCAAGATTCCAAGGGCTGTTGATTTCGCCTTGTAGAACTTTTTCATTTTCTTCTACTTAATATGGTAGGTGTCACACCCATTTTACAAAGTTTTTTCCGAAGTTATATTTTGCGTCAATAAACCAATCCAGTTACCATGTTTCATCCCTTTTTTCGTAGTTGGTATAGAATTATGGCATTTTTTTCATTTTTCGTAATTTTCGATATCGATAAAGTGGGCGTGGTTATGGTCGGATTTCGGCCATTTTTTACACCAAGATAAAGTGAGTTCAGATAAGTATGTGGGCTAAGTTTAGTAAAGATATATCGGTTTTTGCTCAAGTTATTGTGTTAACGGCCGAGCGGAAGGACAGACGGTGGACTGTGTATAAAAACTGGGCGTGGCTTCCACCGATTTCGCCCATTTTCACAGAGAACAGTTACCGTCACAGAATCTATGCTTCTACGAAATTTGAGAAGGATTGGTAAATTTTTGTTCGACTTATAGCATTAAAAGTATTTTAGACAAACTAAATGAAAATGGGCGGAGCCACGCCCATTTTGAAATTTTCTTTTATTTTTGTATTTTGTTGCATCATATCATTACTGGAGTTGAATTTTGACTTAATTTACTTATATAGAGTAAAGATATTAAATTTTTTGTTAAAATTTGAATTAAAAAAAATTTTTTTTTAAAAAGTGGGCGTGTTCTTCATCCAATTTTGCTAATTTTTATTTAGCACATATATTTAGTAATAGTAGTAACGTTCCTGCCAAATTTCATCATGATATCTTTAACGACTGCCAAATTACAGCTTGCAAAACTTTTAAATTACCTTCTTGTAAAAGTGGGCGGTGCCACGCCCATTGTCCAAAATCTTACTAATTTTCTATTCTGCGTCATAACGTCAACCCATCTACCAAGTTTCATCGCTTTAGCCACCTTTGGCAATGAATTATCGCATTTTTTCGGTTTTTCGAAATTTTCGATATCGAAAATGTGGGCGTGGTTATAGTCCGATATCGTTCATTTTAAATAGCGATCTGAGATGAGTGCTCAGGAACCTACATACCAAATTTCATCAAGATACCTCAAAGTTTACTCAAGTTATCGTGTTAACGGGCGGACGGACGGACGGACGGACGGACGGACATGGCTCAATCAAATTTTTTTTCGATCCTGATTATTTTGATATATGGAAGTCTATATCTATCTCGATTCCTTTATATATGTACAACCAACCGTTATCCAATCAAACTTAATATACTCTGTGAGCTCTGCTCAACTGAGTATAAAAATAGGAATAACAAGTAAGAACGGGACTGTCTTCGGCTGTACCGAAGACTTCATACCTTTCATGAATGGGGCTGAACAATAATATTATCCCGTTCGTAATCTCCGAATAATGGGATGTATAAGATAAGAAATATATAATGAACAGATCTACATACCTAAAAGATTTTTAAGATAAATATAAAATAAAAAAGAGGTAGGTACTTTGTGTGAGGGTGAACAGTTTCAGGTTTTTTGTGGTCTGCGTGTAAAAACTATGACTACGAATCACGTATTTCAACAATATATGACGTAAACGTAACTATTTGATAAAATGTTATGAATTTTGAAGCTTCTAGCCGTAAAAAAGGGGCAAAAAAATACAGTTTATATGGGGTATATAATATATGTACCACCGATCTCTATGATTTTTTCAAGACAACAATATATGCTATATACGTAAGCATTTGGTGAAATTTGAAGCTTCTAGCTGTTAAAATGGGGCAGAAATTTCGCAAAGTTTCTTATCTGAACAATCGGTTGTATGAGATATATACTATATATACCACCGATCTCAATGATTTTTTCAGACAAAAATATATACTATACACGTAAGCATTTGGTGAAATTTGAAGCTTCTAGCTGTTAAAATGGGGAAAAAATTGCGCAAAGTTTCTTATCTGAACAATCGGTTGTATGGGATATATACTATGTATACCACCGATCTCAATGATTTTTTCAGACAACAATATATACTATACACGTAAGCATTTGGTGAAATTTTAAGATTCTAGCTGTTAAAATGGGGAAGAAATTGCGCAAAGTTTCTTATCTGAACAATCGGTTGTATGAGATTATATATACCACCGGTCTCTATGATTTTTTCAGACAACAATATATGCTATACACGTAAGCATTTGGTGAAATTTTAACATATCTAAACGATTTTTAAGATAAATATAAAATAAACATGTAAGGACGGGACTGTCTTCGGCTGTGCCGAAGACTTCATACCTTTCATGAATGGGGTTGAACAATAATATTATCCCATTCGTAATCTCCGAATAATCGGATGTATAAGATAAGAAATATATAGTGAACAAATCTACATACCTAAACGATTTTTAAGATAAATATAAAATAAACAAGTAAGGAAGGCTAAGTTCGGGTGTAACCGAACATTACATACTCAGTTGAGAGCTATGGAGACAAAATAAGGAAAATCACCATGTAGGAAAATGAACCTAGGGTAACCCTGGAATGTGGTTGTATGACATGTGTATCAAATGGAAGGTATTAAAGAGTATTTTAAGAGAGAGTAGGCCATAGTTCTATGGATGGACGCCATTTAGGGATATCGCCATAAAGGTGGACCAGGGCTGACTCTAGAATGTGTTTGTACGATATGGGTATCAAATGAAAGGTGATAATGAGTATTTTAAAAGGGAATGGGCTTTAGTTCCATAGGTGAACGCTTTTTCGAGAAATCCCCATAAAGGTGGACCAGGGGTGACTCTAGAATATGTTTGTACGATATGGGTATCAAATGAAAGCTGTTAATGAGTATTTTGAAAAGGAGTGATCCTTAGTTCCCTAGGTGGACGCCGTTTCGAGATATCGCCATAAAGGTGGACCAGGGGTGTCTCTAGTTGTACGATATGGGAATCAAATGAAAGGTGTTACTGAGCGTTTTAAGAGGGAGTGGGCATTAGGTCTATAGGTGGACGCCTTTTCGAAATGTCGCCATTAGGGTGGGCCAGGGGTGACTCTGGAATGTGTTTGTACGATATGGGTATCAAATGAAAGGTGGTAATGAGTATTTTAAAAGGGAGCAATCCTTAGTTCTATAGGTGGACGCCTTTTCGAGATATCGCCATAAAGGTGGACCAAGGGTGACTCTAGAATGTTTGTACGATATGGGTATCAAACGAAAGGTGTTACTGAGCATTTTAAGAGGGAGTGGGCACTAGGTCTATAGGTGGACGCATTTTCGAGATATCGCCATTAGGGTGGGCCAGGGGTGACTCTAGAATGTTTGTACGATATGGGTATCAAACGAAAGGTGTTACTGAGCATTTTAAGAGGGAGTGGGCATTAGGTCCATAGGTGGACGCCTTTTCGAGATATCGCCATTAGGGTGGGCCAGGGGTGACTCTGGAATGTGTTTGTACGATATGGGTATCAAATGAAAGGTGGTAATGAGTATTTTAAAAGGGAGCAATCCTTAGTTCTATAGGTGGACGCCTTTTCGAGATATCGCCATAAAGGTGGACCAAGGGTGACTCTAGAATGTTTGTACGATATGGGTATCAAACGAAAGGTGTTACTGAGCATTTTAAGAGGGAGTGGGCACTAGGTCTATAGGTGGACGCCTTTTCGAGATATCGCCATTAGGGTGGGCCAGGGGTGACTCTAGAATGTTTGTACGATATGGGTATCAAACGAAAGGTGTTACTGAGCATTTTAAGAGAAAGTGGGCATTAGGTCTATAGGTGGGCGCCTTTTCGAGATATCGCGATTAGGGTGGGCCAGGGTGACTCTAGAATGTGTTTGTACGATATGGGTATCAAATGAAAGGTGGTAATGAGTATTTTAAAAGGGAGTAATCCTCAGTTCTATAGGTGGACGCCTTTTCGAGATATCGCCATAAAGGTTGTCCAAGGGTGACTCTAGAATGTTTGTACGATATGGGTTACAAATGAAAGGTGTTACTGAGCATTTTAAGAGGGAGTGGGCATTAAGTCTATAGGTGGACGCCTTTTCGAGATATCGCCATTAGGGTGGGCCAGGGGTGACTCTAGAATGTTTGTACGATATGGGTATCAAACGAAAGGTGTTACTGAGCATTTTAAGAGGGGGTGGGCATTAGGTCTATAGGTGGACGCCTTTTCGAGATATCGCCATTAGGGTGGGTCAGGGGTGACTCTAGAATGTTTGTACGATATGGGTATCAAAGGAAAGGTGTTACTGAGCATTTTAAGAGGGAGTGGACATTAGGTCTATAGGTGGACGCCTTTTCGAGATATCGCCATTAGGGTGGGCCAGGGGTGACTCTAGAATGTTTTTACGATATGGGTATCAAACGAAAGGTGTTACTGAGCATTTTAAGAGGGAGTGGGCATTAGGTCTATAGGTGGGCGCCTTTTCGTGATATCGCCATTAATGTGGGCCAGGGTTGACTCTAGAATGTGTTTGTACGATATGGGTATCAAATGAAAGGTGGTAATGAGTATTTTAAAAGGGAGTAATCCTCAGTTCTATAGGTGGACGCCTTTTCGAGATATCGCCATAAAGGTTGTCCAAGGGTGACTCTAGAATGTTTGTACGATATGGGTTACAAATGAAAGGTGTTACTGAGCATTTTAAGAGGGAGTGGGCATTAAGTCTATAGGTGGACGCCTTTTCGAGATATCGCCATTAGGGTGGGCCAGGGGTGACTCTAGAATGTTTGTACGATATGGGTATCAAACGAAAGGTGTTACTGAGCATTTTAAGAGGGGGTGGGCATTAGGTCTATAGGTGGACGCCTTTTCGAGATATCGCCATTAGGGTGGGTCAGGGGTGACTCTAGAATGTTTGTACGATATGGGTATCAAAGGAAAGGTGTTACTGAGCATTTTAAGAGGGAGTGGACATTAGGTCTATAGGTGGACGCCTTTTCGAGATATCGCCATTAGGGTGGGCCAGGGGTGACTCTAGAATGTTTTTACGATATGGGTATCAAACGAAAGGTGTTACTGAGCATTTTAAGAGGGAGTGGGCATTAGGTCTATAGGTGCACGCCTTTTCGTGATATCGCCATTAATGTGGGCCAGGGTTGACTCTAGAATGTGTTTGTACGATATGGATATCAAATTAAAGGTATTAATAAGGGTTTTAAAAGCGAGTGGCCCTTAGATGTATATGTGAAGGCGTTCTCGCGATATCGACCAAATGTGGATCAGGTGATCCAGAAAATCATCTGTCGGGTACTGCTAATTTATTTATATATTCAATAACACTAACAGTATTCCTGCCAAGATTCCAAGGGCTGTTGATTTCGCCTTGTAGAACTTTTTCATTTTCTTCTACTTAATATGGTAGGTGTCACACCCATTTTACAAAGTTTTTTCCAAAGTTATATTTTGCGTCAATAAACCAATCCAATTACCATGTTTCATCCCTTTTTTCGTATTTGGTATAGAATTATGGCATTTTTTTAATTTTTCGTAATTTTCGATATCGATAAAGTGGTCGTGGTTATGGTCGGATTTCGGCCATTTTTTATAACAAGATAAAGTGAGTTCAGATAAGTACGTGGGCTAAGTTTAGTAAAGATATATCGGTTTTTGCTCAAGTTATTGTGTTAACGGCCGAGCGGAAGGACAGACGGTGGACTGTGTATAAAAACTGGGCGTGGCTTCCACCGATTTCTTCCATTTTCACAGAGAACAGTTAACGTCATAGAATCTATGCTCCTACCAAATTTCAAAAGGATTGGTAAATTTTTGTTCGACTTATGGCATTAAAACTATTCTAGACACACTAAATGAAAATGGGCGGAGCCACGCCCATTTTGAAATTTTCTTTTATTTTTGTATTTTGTTGCATCATATCATTACTGGAGTTGAATTTTGACTTAATTTACTTATATACAGTAAAGATATTAAATTTTTTGTTAAAATTTGAATTTAAAAAAAATTTTTTTTAAAAAGTGGGCGTGTTCTTCATCCAATTTTGCTAATTTTTATTTAGCACATATATAGTAATAGTAGTAACGTTCCTGCCAAATTTCATCATGATGTCTTCAACGACTGCCAAATTACAGCTTGCAAAACTTTTAAATTACCTTCTTGTAAAAGTGGGCGGTGCCACGCCCATTGTCCAAAATCTTACTAATTTTCTATTCTGCGTCATTACGTCAACCCATCTAAAAAAGTTTCATCGCTTTAACCGCCTTTGGCAATGAATTATCGCATTTTTTCGGTTTTTCGAAATTTTCGATATCGAAAAAGTGGGCGTGGTTATAGTCCGATATCGTTCATTTTAAATAGCGATCTGAGATGAGTGCTCAGGAACCTACATACCAAATTTCATCAAGATACCTCAAAATTTACTCAAGTTATCGTGTTAACGGACGGACGGACGGACGGACGGGCGGACGGACATGGCTCAATCAAATTTTTTCGGGATCCTGATTATTTTGATATATGAAAGTCTATATCTATCTCGATTCCTTTATATATGTACAACCAACCGTTATCCAATCAAACTTAATATACTCTGTGAGCTCTGCTCAACTGAGTATAAAAATAGGTAGGTACTTTGTGTGAGGGTGAACAGTTTCAGGTTTTTTGTGGTCTGCGTGTAAAAACTATGACTACGAATCACGTATTTCAACAATATATGACGTAAACGTAACTATTTGATAAAATGTTATGAATTTTGAAGCTTCTAGCCGTAAAAAGGGGCAAAAAAATACAGTTTATATGGGGTATATAATATATGTACCACCGATCTCTATGATTTTTTCAAGACAACAATAAATGCTATATACGTAAGCATTTGGTGAAATTTGAAGCTTCTAGCTGTTAAAATGGGGCAGAAATTTCGCAAAGTTTCTTATCTGAACAATCGGTTGTATGGGATATATACTATATATACCACCGATCTCAATGATTTTTTCAGACAAAAATATATACTATACACGTAAGCATTTGGTGAAATTTGAAGCTTCTAGCTGTCAAAATGGGGCCGAAATCGCAAAAAAAAATATATATATATACTATATATACCATCATACTATATATACCATCATATATATATTATATATATCACCGATCTCTATGATTTTTTCAGACAACAGTATATACTATACACGTAAGCATTCGTTGAAATTTGAAGCCTCTAGCTCTTAAAATAGGGCAGCAATTACGAAAAGTTTCTTATCTGAACAATCGGTTGTGGGGGATATATACTATATATACGACCGATCTCATCAATTTTTTCAGGCAACAATATGTGCAATATACGAAATTATATGGTGAAGTTCGAAGCTTCAATCTGTTAAATTAAGTAAGATATTACAAAAATCCTCTTTTTCTGAAAAATCGGTTGTATGGAGGATATATGCTATAGTCTTCCGATCCGACCGGTTCCGACAAACGTCTAATGGGACACCCAAATACATTCGCTCACCAAATTTTATCAAGATATCTCAAAAATTGAGGGACTAGTTTGCATATGTGAAATTTGAAGCTTATAGCTGTTAAAATGGGGTAGAAATTGCAAAAAGTTTCTTATCTGAACAATCGATTGTATACTATATATACAACCTATATCTAGGATTTTTTCAGACAACAATATATGCCATATACGTAAGCATTCGGTGAAATTTGAAGCTTCTAGCTGTTAAAATGGGGCTAAAATTGCGAAAAAATATATATATACTATATATATATACTATATATACCACCATATATATACTATATATACCACCGATCTTTATGATTTTTTCAGATAACAATATATGCTATATACGTAAGCATTCATTGAAATTTCAAGCCTCTAGCTCTTAAAATAGGGCAGTCATTACGAAAAGTTTCTTATCTGAACAATCGGTTGTGGGTGATATATACTATATATACGACCGATCTCATCAATTTTTTCAGGCAACAATATGTGCAATATTCGAAATTATATGGTGCAGTTTGAAGCTTCAATCTGTTAAATTGAGTAAGATATGACCAAAATCCTCTTTTTCTGAAAAATCGGTTGTATGGAGGATATATGCTATAGTGGTCCGATCCGGCTGGTTCTGACAAATGTCTAATCGGACACCCAAATACACCTGCTCACCAAATTCTATCCAGATATCTCAAAAATTGAGGGACTAGTTTGCATACAAACAGACAGACAGACATGGCTAAATCAACTCAGCTCTTAAACCTGATTATTTCGGTATACTTAATGGTGGGTCTATCTATTTTCCTTTAAGGACTTACAATTTTGGGTTTCGTGACGAAATTAATATACCATTTCATTTTCATGAAAGGTATAAAAATACATAGAATGTTAAAACTTGAAAAAAAAAATAAACAAAAAATACAAAATTTATGGGTGAATTTTAGCTGGAACTCTATATGTTTCAAATAAAAATATATTAAAGAAATTTTCGCGGGACAAAATGAGATAGGTATCATTTTAAAGGAAAAATATCAAGCATATGAAAAATTCTCCTCTTTGAAAATAATTAAAAAAAAAAAAAAATTTTTATAAAATTTTTACTACAATTTTTCTAAAAAATTTTTTATATTTATATTCGAAAAGAATGGAAAAAATACTTTAGAAACCGTTTTATTCATTTCTTCTTAGAAAGCCAATTACACGACTTATAATTTATAGAAAAAGGGTTCCACAAAAAAAATTGAGAATTCAGACGCTTATATCTCCGTAACCATCCAAAATTTAGAAGCGAACTTAAGCGAAATTAACACTACTATATAGCGCAGAAATTTCACCAAATTTCATTCAAATCGAAGCGATGAAGCTTTTTAAGTGGAACGGTTGATATACTTTACCCCATATATGTACCTTCAGAGTTGTATCCCTGCAGTCAACCCAACTAGTTGTATACTAGAAGAATACTAGTTTGCCAAAAATCTCAACTAGTATGAGTTTTGTCTTTTTTCCATATTAGCAACTGGTATTTTTAACACAGCGATGTCCCTGCAGTCAAAAGCCAAAGTAGTCAGCAAACATTCTAGTTCATTGACTAGAATTTTGTGGGTTTATTCATACTAGTCAGCTTTTGAATAGTTCATTGACTATAATTTTGTGGTGTTATTCATACTAGTTAGTATTTAAATAATTCGTTTGACTAGAATTTCGTCTGTCGGCTCGAGGAAATGCGCTAGTGCTTTCTGTAGCCAATTTTCAATGCATACCTCAGTTGACAATGCTAGATATCGTCCAAAACAACGGGCACATAAACACAAGCATGACGAGTCAACCCTCACCGTTACATCAACAGAGATTAAAGAAGTTATTGAAAAGGCCAAGTCTTCTATATCAATAGTCCCAGACGGAAGACCTATACCGATGCCAAAACACCTTGGCCATGAGGGCATCAGTTTCCAGAATAACAGAGAAAGACCAGAACCCAGCCAGTATCTACCGATATTATCCCTTTAGTCAGTAACGAAAACGTTTAAAGCCGTTATGATTCCCTCAATTAAATGAAATTGTTCGGTTATCCAGGCATAAGCATGACTTCCGGAAAGTGCATATCACTACCACCATTCTGAACTCCATTAACGCTCATAACAGGACGGCGCTAGTGCAGCTTGGCCTGTTTTTACACAGTCAACCACTACTGGTTCGTTCCTTCTCCGTTAGATAGATAGATAATTTATTGGGGATTGCACTGCGACCTTTGGTCAGCACCTCATCCCATCCAACTTCCATGATGAACCCTAGCAGTTCTCTTGGCTTGAGGGATTTAAATTGGGAATGTTCTGGCCATGGTGAACCCATAAACTTAGCCCTGCGTCTTGAGATTGCGTCACATTCGTGTGTTATTCCGTTACTTTTTAGTTTTCATATATATGTACGTATTTTATTAAAATTTATTCCAAAGTATAATGTATTGAAGTGATAAATTTTAAAGTTATATGTATATGTATATTAGACTGGGTCGATTTATCAACCGATATCGCGCCATTGATTTTTACAACAGTTTTTTGAAAAAAAAAAAAATATTTTTTGGGTTTTGGGGAGTGTTTTGGTCAAAAAATTTACCCTTTCGCCATTATTTTTTCGCAGGCTCGAAAATTATTTTTTTTGGGTATTAGTAGTGGAACTTTTTTCTTGAGCCCAAATCCTATCGAAAAATCGATGGCGCGATATTGGTTAACTTTCGTCCATACAAATCGACCCAAGTTAATATTCATACATATATCACTTTAAAATTTATCAATTTTGATAAAAATACGTACATATATATAAAACCTAAAAGGTAACGGAATAACACATGCCGAATTTTGTGATCGATCAGCGGAGCCGGCGGACCATATCCTGTGACGCAATCTGAAGATACAGGGCTAAGTGTATGGGCTCACCATGGCCAGAACATTCCCACATTAAATCCCTCAAGCCAAGAGAACTGCTAGGGTTCATCGTGGAAGTCGGATGGGATGAGGTGCTGACCAAAGATCGCAGTGCAATCCTCAATAAATTATCTATCTATCTAACGGAGAAGGAACGAACCAGTAGTGATTGACTGTGTAAAAACAGGACAAGCTGCACTAGCGCCGTCCTGTTGTGAGTGTTAATGGAGCTCAGAATGGTGGTAGTGATATGTACTTTACGGAAGTCATGCTTATGGCTGGATAACCGAACAATTTCATTTAATTGAGGGAATCATAACGGCTTTAAACGTTTTCTTTACTGATGTTACTGGGTTTCCGGTCTTTCTCTGTTATTCTGGAAAGGCATAGGCTTTTAACGACAAGTAGAAAAAGTGTCCTAGGCTACTGATGCCCTCATCGCCAAGGTGTTTTAGCATCGGTATAGGTCTTCCGTCTGGGACTATTGATACGGAAGACTTGGCCTTTTCAATAACTTCTTTGACCTCTGTTGAGGTAACGGTGAGTGTTGACTCGTCATGCTTGTGTTTATGTGCCCGTTGATTTGGACGATATCTAGCATTGTCAACTGAAGTATGCATGAATGTTTGCTGACTACTTTGGCTTTTGACTGCAGGGATATAGAAATGCACCTTAAGTTAATTTATTAGGTACCTTTTAAGCATTTTTTAACTACATATTTATTCTCTAGAAATTTTAAATAAGTGTGCACGTAATTAAGATTGTGCTTGCATTATCTTTTTTTATAGTGACTATGAAATGGTGGAACGATTTATGGCTTAATGAAGGTTTTGCGTCTTATATTGAATATAAAGGTGTGGATGCAAAGTTTCCTGAATGGAAAATGGTGAGTCAAAATTTTTGAGTAAGAAGATATGAAATTAAAAAATAAAATGTATTCTTTGAGAGAAATAAAAACCTCAAAAAATCTATTTCATTCCGAACAAACGAAGGAAAAAACTGTTATTTTCCCAGTGAAATAAAAAACTTAAAAAATAATTATTATATGTATATATGTTGAGGCTTGAGCCAGACTTGCCTCACACATATTCTTACTCTCCATCGTTCAGTCGTTAGCGAGACCGTTGCATAGGTTTACAACAGTGGTCGGCAAAAATTTAAATGTAAGTGTATTAGAGTAGCAACACCATTAGCATCCCAGCAGGAAATTAAGGTTAAATGGCAACGTGAATTTATTAAAGCAGTTTTATCTAATTTTCTGGAAAATTAAAGCGCCGATCACTTGCTTCAAATATATCACAGAAACTTATTAGTTCGCCGCAACCAGAGAAGAGCAAAATGTTTTAAAAATATGTGGCTGACTTAAAGAAAAAAATATAAATGTTAATTTCTTGACTATTTTTAACATTCTAAAGTAGTTTTTTGCACAGCAAAAGTTAAATTCTTTTATTGCTTGGAAAAAAGTGAGTCCAAAATATAACTGCCACAACTTTTGTTAAAATAAAAAGTTAAAACCCCACCCCAAACATGTTTAGACCAAGAGTTTATAATCGTCCTCACACTTAAATTTCCCACCTTAATATTTCTCACAGCGAATCTTAACGTTTGTTCGACAGCGGATCACTGTGTTTATTCGTTGCTGTCTCGCTAACGACTGAACGATGGAGAGTAATGCGGCAGTTACTCACGAACGTACGTACCAAAAACGTGTCAGCTGACACGACCTATCTTATGAGTGTGCAATCTAAACGAAAACTCACCGACGTGCAACGCCCGTACGTACGTAGCCCGGAACTTAGAAATCAAAACAATTTTGATTTTTTCCGTAAGAACGTGTCAGCTGATCGCTCTCTCACTAGACAGAGTTGCCTAGTAAACTTTTGTGCGCTAATTTTTGACCGTTTGCAATTTTATGCAAAAACACCTAATTAAAGTTTGAAAAATTGTGAAAATAATTCGAAATAATTATGTTAAAGTGCAGATTATAAATATGTAATCTATTTATGCTTATTTAATATTTATTCCGGCCTTTTACAATATCAAAAATTAAATTGGAAAAAGTTGATGTATCCATAAGCATGCATGCATCATGCGGCAGTTACCCACCGACGTGTGCCGTACGTACGGACGTTGGTCGTACGAAACACGTTTGACCGAACCCTCAAGCCCGTACGAATCAATGTGTGCGTCTGTGTACATGTACATAAGATATTTGTGTGTGTATTGTTTACAGATAAGCACTGTTGCCATTGTCCATTTTGCATGCATGCTTATGGAAACATCAACTTTTCCCAATTTAATTTTTGATGTTGCAAAAGGCTGGAATTAATATTAAATAAAAATAAATAGATTACATATATATAATCTGCACAATCTTACATAATTATTTCGAATTATTTTTACAACTTTTCAAACTTTAAATAGGTTTTTTGCATAAAACTGCAAACGGTAAAAAATTAGCGCACAAAAGTTTACTAGGCAACTCTATCTAGTGAGAGAGCGATCAGCTGACACGTTCATATGGAAAAAATCAAAATTGTTTTTATTTCTACGTTCCGGGCTACGTACGTACGGGCGTTGCATGTCGGTGAGTTTTCGTTTACATTGCACACTCATAAGATAGGTCGTGTCAGCTGACACGTTTTTTCTACGTACGTTCGTGAGTAACCACGGCTTAAGAATATGTGTAAAGCGGCAATTACCCACCGACGTGTGCCGTACGTACGGACGTTTGTCGTACGAAACACTTTTGACCGAACCCTGAAGCCCCTAGGAATCAATGTATGCGTCTGTGTACATGTACATAACATATTTGTGTGTGTATTGTTTACAGATAAGCAATGTTGCCATTGACAATTTTGCATGCATGTTTATGGAACATCAACTTTTTTCGTATTTAATTTTTGATGTTGTAAAAGGCTGGAATTAATATTAAATAAATATAATTAGATTACATATTTATAATCTGCACTTTTACATAATTATTTCGAATTATTTTCACAATTTTTCAAACTTTAATTAGGAGTTTTTGCATAAAACTGCAAACGGTCAAAAATTAGCGCACAAAAGTTTACTAGGCAACTCTGTCTAGTGAGAGAGCGATCAGCTGACACGTTTTTACGGAAAAAAGCAAAATTGTTTTGATTTCTAGGTTCCGGGCTACGTACGTACGGGCGTTGCACGTCGGTGAGTTTTCGTTTACATTGCACACTCATAAGATAGGTCGTGTCAGCTGACACGTTTTTGGTACGTACGTTCGTGAGTAACTGCCGCATAAAGCTGGAGTCATTGGTGCCGTTTGTCGTATCGCTGTAGTCGTATCCCTAACGTAATCAGCTGTTTATCGTTACGACGGTAAACCAAAACCCAATTGGTTGGCTACGATACGGTTACGGCCTTAGCGGCACCAATAATCGATTGCATTGATTCTCATAAGGTTGGTCGAATCAGCTGTTATAAGGTTACCGATACGGTTACCGATAAAGCACCAATGTCTCCAGCTTAAAGCAGTCGTCGGCAAAATGAAAATGCATATGTGTTAGTGAGAGCGCGCACACCATTAGATGCATCCTTCATGCGATTATTAGCAAAAAAACAGACAAAATCGTTTATTTATTTCTTTCAATTGTGCCAATTCTACTCAGTAAAATAATGGTTTATCCTAAAATGCATTGTTTGCAGAATATATACCCTCTAATACATATTTTTGTTTACCAAATATGTACTCCTAATATACATAAGGACAACATTCGTCAACATTTCGAGCGACGCACACAATCGATGTTACTGCGCCAAATGCTCAGCGAATGCTAAGCTGAAGAGAATAAGAATACGTGTAAATTGAGTGCGAACAATTATTTCACTATTCGCCGACGTCTGGTGTAAAGCAAGTCTGGCTCAATGGAGCTATGACGCGGGTTTACAATGAGCGAGGCAGCAACGAATAAACACTGTCGAACAAATGTTGAGATTCTTTGTCAGAAATATTATGATGGGGAATCGCAACTGTTAAGATATAATTAAATAATTAACTCATGGTCTAAATATGTTTAAGGTGATTTTTTAGATAATCAGTATGAGTTTTTTTTTTTTAATTTGAACAAAGGTTATATTCTGAGCAAAAAATAAAAATTAAACTTCTGCTCTGCAAAAAATTTCTATTGAATGTACAAAGTAACTTAGTAAAATAGTAAAAAAATTAACATGAGTGAATGTTTTTTTTGAAATCAGCCACATATTTTATAAACATTCTGCACTTAGTTGGTTACGGCACCCGTATTAGTTTCGTAGATATGATTTTTTAAGGAAGTGATCGGCATTATTTTTGTGCTATTAGTCGCGTCAAGCTGCTTTGACAAGCCAAGTTTCATATGCATTTACATGTAAAAATATCGATTATACTTCCAACCCACTTCAACTTGATGAATTAAGGGACATGGGAATATTTCAAACTATTTTTAAATCAAAAATTAAATTTTCCAAAAAGTTTGATAAAACTGTGTTTAATAAATGCAAGTAGCATTTAACTTAAATTTCGTGGTGGGATGTCTGTGCTCTCGCTCTTGCTACACATTTAAATTGCTTACATTTAAATTTTTGCCGACCACTGTCTTAAAGCCTCGGCAAAGTTGGGTTTTTGGTTTCTCTCCATATCCATAACCTATAAATATTTAATTTGGTAAATTTACTACCTTTTTTTTGTTTTGGATACGTTTTGACTAAGCGGCTAATTATTTGTGGAATTTGTACGTAATTTTTTACATTTTCTTATTTCTTATGAAATTGTCACATATTTTAGGTTAAGGCACCAGAAAAAGATGCCAATATGGATAAGTAAAAATGTGGTTATAACTATTAGGTTATGACTATGTCAATTTCGCCAGGCCCTTTAAAGGCATCTCTGCTTCAGTCCAGAAGTCGTTAGGAAGGTAGGTAGAGAAATAATTATTGACGCTCACTTCACAAAAATATTTTGCAAACAAACGCTCATGTTTAATTAATTAAAGTTAGCAATATATTTTGTTTTAATTTTTTGTTAGACTCAAGCAATAAAATAATATTTGTGTAGCATATTTACTAATTGCTTTTTGTGTTTGACAAATATCCGTTCATATATTTTGCCTCGTTGCTCGTTAGTCAATGACTAAACTACTACCACTACGATCCGCCAACAAAGCCACAGTTTAAATTTTTTTCTTTTAATTCTTTTAATAAAATGCCACACATATACGCTAATATTAATTAGCTTTTTTCTTGAATTTTTTTGATTTCTCGCTTACTCACATCAGCGCGATCAATTCGTTATATCCACATTACAAGACGTACTCACTTTGGACTCTACACTCGGCGCACATCCCATCATACAGACTGTAGCCAATCCTGATCAAATTACTGAAATTTTCGATACCATCACCTATTCGAAGGGTTCATCCATAATAAGAATGTTGGAGGATTTTATTGGTGAGAAAAATTTCCAGCAAGCTGTTACGAATTACTTAAATACGTATAAATTTAAAAATGCTGTAACCGATAACTTTTTAACTGAGATCGATAAATTGAATTTGGGTTTTGAGGTTAAAGCGATTATGAATACGTGGACAGAACAGATGGGTTTGCCTGTAGTCGAGGTTGAGCAAGTAAGTAATACACAATTTAAGCTAACTCAGCGACGTTTCTTTACCAACCCTGATGACTATAATGGCGTATATGATAATTCACGTTATAAGTGAGTAGATATGATGTCGTATTAAGTTTTCTCTTTGTTTGTTTCGTTAAATTTTTTATCTGTTCTGCTTTTAAATTTGTAGCTATACTTGGTCTATTCCAATTACATACAAAACTAGCGACTCAAATGATGTTGTAAGAGAATTCTTCTACTACAATCAGAAAGAGCGTAAGTCATACATTGTAGTATTAAATTTTAATACTAAATTATCTTTTAGATGTATTAGAATTAATATTTATCTATCCTTCTTTTTATTTAGTGTTAATTAACCTTTCTTCGACATCGGAATGGATTAAGTTCAATTATGATCAAATTGGTTATTATCGTGTCAACTATCCTGAAGCTTTATGGAACAAGTTGTCCCATCAACTTAAAACCGACCCAAATGTAAGAACTTTATTTTTAGCTCTCCGAGCTAAAGCCGCTTAATGTTATACACATGAAATTAAGTCTGCGGTCAGAGTATAGCGTTATTCAATCGAGTTCTGAAATAGGGCGCTATTCAAAAGTTTTCTGAGATAGAACGTTTTCGAAGCGGCTCCCACTCACTAGTCGATATGTGCCTTTTTCATTAGCGTCAAAACCAATCACACCACTTGACTGCTTCAGTAGTGTCTGCACTGTAAAAGTGCTCGGAAGAAGACTAAAAGCACACACACAAAGTGTGCGAATACTTGCATGTATTTCATTCACCTACACTGTAAGAGCGTAAGATTCTCAAATAGTTTGTTATAATTTATTCACATGAGAACAAATATACGTAGCTTACAAACAGATTGAGAAGGGCGGTTTTCGTTTTCGGTACAAAATGCGATTCGTATACGATCATCTCTAAGATATTGGTACATCCGCCGTACCCCCGGAACCACACAACCGAATAAACGTGTGTTTCTTTTCAATATCCACAAGTTGTTGGATATCGATACATCGGTCCCCGATCCCCCGATAATTTGGAAATCGGCTCACCTGTTATTTGGACATCGGAATATCGGGCATAGATGTGCCTCCACGGGTAATGTTGGCACAAACAACTCGCCATTTTACTGTCCACCGGATGACTCTCCATTGTTCACTTTTCATCACACACAAGTCCTCATCAAACCAGCTCTGCCGTTGTAGATTTATTGGTAACTTTTAGGTGGGCCACTAATAACCGATTCAGTATTCAATATTTGCCGTTAATCACAAAATCCTCCGCCGGTTCAAAGTTCGTCAGTTTCATGGCTCAACGCCTACTTGTAACTTTACCACGACTCATTGCTTCAACATCCATCGGCCGACCATCCACCATTCACCTTTAAACACCCATCAGTCAAAAGTTCTTCATTTATCATCCCAGTATTCACAATCAACTTGTTTTACCTGTCGAACAGGATCCAAATGATCACCAATCTACCGATAATTTTGGAAATCGGTCAATTAATTCATAGCCATACCATTACACAGGTTAGTTTTGGCAACAGCCATCCGCTCACACTTTACCAATACACTGAAAATTTTGGGTATCTGTCAAACGGTTCACCGTCAGTCCGTTTCACTAGTGGGATGTGATATTCAGCGCGATTCACCGTTCTCCGATTATACCGGAAACATTGACACAATCCACCGACATTATCGTTAGACGCCCGCTTTTCCTTTAAGCTTGAACTTTGATCTTCGCAATCTAACGTTCCTCTCCCTATCATTCTGATTAGTAATATTACTCCGCCGCGAGTTATATGTAGCTGAGCCAAATATCACCATCAAGTTAAAGTGTGACTGGCTGAGTTCTTTTATGCTTGGTGTGAGTTTAAGTAGGGGATCGATTTCTTTTACCTTTGACAGAAGATCGCTAGAACGTGCCTTCAAAAATGTAAGTCACTCTGCCTGTAGTTCTGAGCTTCAACAAATAAAGTGATGAAAAACTAAAGGCAGAAGTAGCACTCAGTTAATAGAGGGTCAAGTAGAGGTCCCACTTTACTGAAAAATAATACAATATTACAGTGTAAGCCTCGAATACACATACGGAGTAAAGCGGATGGTGTAGGAAATTACTTCTGCGGATGGATAATCGGTAGCAGTTTGAAAGACGAGTGCCTAAACAACTGGAGGTTGCCAAAAGTAGCAGTTATAAGCGAGAAGTATCGGCATGACAACAGCTGGGAGACTGTTTGCCGGCGGGTGGCTGCAGTTGGACAAAAGTGGAATGGCGTTATGTTAGAAATGACGGCAAAACATTAATGTAGGCAACAGTGGAAATTGGGCGACGGAGACCGTACCAGTAGCGGGGCCTGTCAAATGCTAGTGTCGGTGTTGACGGACTACCTTTGCCATGGCTGCTTATCTCAGGGCGGCAGCCCCTGTTGGGAGACCAAGGAAGCTCATCATTTGAAGCTGTTTTTCTCGCCACCCCCGCCTCCATATGTTCGAATGGGAATCGAAGTTGTTATAGACATAGTGTTAGCCATCCTTGCTCGTGTCCCAGCAAACTTGTTTTTGTGTCAACTTTTCTGGGTGGGACTACCGACCTTTTATGCTCAAAGCAATAAACACACCTAAGGAAAAGTTATCAAAAAACTTTCCGGTGGTTACTAAAAAGGGTTGTGGAAGATGGAACCCAAAGTAATTGAAGGAAGAGTGCGTCAAAATGTGAGCTGCAATAACAATCCGGCAATCTTCAGGTGAGGAAATCATAGCACCAGTACCGTAACCGTCACAGGAATTTATTATAAAAATCACTTTTATAATTGTCGTTTTGTTTTGTATTTTCTGAAGTTCCTTTAATATGATATGAGTTTTATTTGGTTCAAGGTAACTTTATGCACTAAACCATGATTAAAAAGGAAGAGATGGAATATTTGTCCCGTCCCGAGTAGCCTTGGTGTTCTTTCCGTCTACAAATTTAGTAAAAATCTGCGGTTCTCTTTTTATTTAGAAATTCTCAGTAAGCGACCGTGCTGGCCTCCTGAACGACGTTTTCTCACTTGCAGACGCGACCCAGTTATCCTACGACATTGCGTTCGACATTATAGAGTATTTAGCCAAAGAAACAGAATATGTGCCATGGACTGTAGCATCTTCAAAACTTACATCTCTTAAGGACAAGTTTATATACACCGATATTTATGGAAACTATACAAAATATGCGCTCGAGCTAATTGAACCCATATATAAAAGTGTTGCCTGGAACGTGGATGCGGATCATTTACAAAAGTGGGTAGCGACATAACACAAAGTAGGCGTTGGGCACTTTATTCAATCTATAACTTATCTTCCTAGCCACTTGCGGGTCACAATATTATCAGCGGCTTGCTCTCTCGGTCTAGAGGATTGTCTAACAGAAGCGGCGCAACGTTTCAACGCCTGGCTAAGTAATACAACTCAACGTCCAAATCCAGACATACGTTCAACGATTTACAATTATGGCATACAAAGTGCTGGCAATGAGAAAACTTGGCAAACTATGTGGCAACTATATCTTAGCGAAACGGATGCCAGCGAAAAAAGGAAATTGATGGTTGGTCTTGCTGCAATACAAGTCCCATGGATATTGAGCAAGTGCGTCTACTCATTATGTTTTTTTCGCATTCCTTTTAACTTGTATTTACGGTTTATCTTTTAGTTTCATTAATCTTGCTTGGGATGAAAGTAATGTACGTAGTCAAGATTATTTCACATGTTTGACTTACATTTCCTCCAATCCCGTTGGTGAGTCTATTGTATGGGATTATGTGCGTGAGCATTGGCTAGATTTAGTTGATCGTTTTGGCTTGAATGAACGTTATTTGGGAAATATGATTCCTTCGATAACTGGTCGCTTTAGCGCACAAACAAAATATGAGGAAATGGTACAATTTTTCATTAAGTATCCAGAAGCGGGTGCTGGTGCCGCTGCACGTGTAAGCGCCTTGGAGAATGTAAAGAATAATATTGTATGGCTCGCTAATAATAAGCAGAATATCGGAGTATGGCTGGAGGAGCACTTAAAATAAGATAAAAGTTGTCTTGTTTTTATCTGATAATAAATTTTGTAAATATGAGCTCCTGGGGCAAGTTATTGGGCACAGTGTGTGCTGCAAATGTAGCTGGGAATGTTGACAAAATGGCTTGATTGGGTTTGAACTCAATTAAAGTTGACTGGACTATCACCCTGCCACTTAAGCCGCTTAAACTGAGATTAGCAGCACAGTTGTATCTAATCGAGCAAAATGGCAAGGTTAAACTCTAATCAACTTTTTTCTTCCGAAGCCAAATAGTCGTACGAATCATCCGAAATGTTCATGCTAATAAATCCGAAATTGGGGCACATTCCCAAAATAATCTCAAAAAATAACCTCAAAATACTCCCAGAATGATCTTAGTATTACTCAAAAGGAGTCTCGAAATGATTCCAAAATTATCGGTAGATATGATCTCAAAATCGTTTCGGAAATTACCCCAAAATTATACGTTCGGGAGGTACCATGCTTTTTCTGGTTTAAATTTGAGGATTACAAGACGAGAGATTTGCCATTCCCAAAACTTATGTAGGCCGCATACTAAGAGCTTTAAAAAAACCTTTAGCAAAAAGTCGCGCTAAACGATCTATAGTGCTAAAATATTAAAAAAAAAATCACTGTGAAAAACCAAGGTGAAAAAAAGAAATTCAACCAAAACGCCTGAAGAAGAATGTCAAGTGAAAAGAAAATTTTCATTGATTTCGATTAACTGCCATATGGTTGCACAAGGCCATTGTGAACTCATACAAATGAAAATTCTTTCGTTCCTCCATTGTCATACCTACCTGTCAAATAAAAGCTGACAGGGAGAATGGCTGTCGCGAATGGCCAGAGAAGAAAGGTTTGGTTTTTGCTCGACGTTGTTAAACTGAAGTGCCATAAATCGTCCATTTGTGTTTCAAATCAGCTTTTCTTTTAATTGTGCATACAGAAAGTCAGACTACATATTGACTTTAATTTCTAAAATCTAGTTATTAGATAAAATATGAGCAGCCAATTTAGCAAGAATTTTAAAATATGTAAATAATGTAATACACCTATCGTTTACAAAAATTTTTGAAAAACACTTTTGGTAAGTGATTTAAGTAATCGAACAGCGATTGAGCAGGTGATCGAGGATTTTTACTATTGTGAACGTTTTTTTTCAAACATTCGCCACTTGTATGAATTCACAATGCACAAGGCGTTGTATGGAAAATTATCAAGAAGAAGCAATCAGCTGTTGGGATAACAAAACATGGTACTGAATTCAAAATTAGTATATCTCATTGGGAAAGCACTTTCTTGTGCTTGGAAATCGTTTGTTATATGTGATATAGTGAACTGCTTTTCCTGGTTCATCGTTAAACGAAATCTCAGATATTTAGGGTAGACTCGGAGTGAACTGGAAATGCTGCCTTTCCAATTACTCCAGATTTAATAAGATACGCTGGATGGAATGCTAGCTAGGGTTCTCACAGTTAGGTGGAAAATGGATGTGGCGAGCAATACGAACATTGTAATGCGCTGACTACTTACAGCCTCTACATGCAAAAGTATGTGCCAAATCAAGCAAGGAATCATTGAGCTGGTTATCGGACTATCTGTTACGCAAAGCGCTCAGTTCAACTCATGCCATGATCACTGTTGTGTTAACAAGGCACTACTTCCTGCCGTTCGTCCTAATACTGCAGAGCAATTTGAGTTTAGCGAATATATTGTTATTGTGCTGCGACTTTCTTTTAAACCAAACTATTGAACTCATGCACATCTTTGATAGTACAACTGTCGATTTGTGTATTGAATATACTGGAAATAACGGTGTATGCATTATTCCAAAATTTGTTTTTTGAAAAGGTTAATTATACTCCGCGTGCTTTGCACAGGTATAAAGGAATCGAGATAGATATGATATAGACTTCCATATATCAAAATCATCAGTATCGAAAAAAAAGTTGATTGAGCCATGTCCGTCCGTTAACACGATAACCTGAGTAAATATTGAGATATCTTCACCAAATTTGGTACACGAGCTTATCTGGGCCCAGTATTGAAAATGAGCGAAATCCGATAATAACCACGCCCACTTTTTATATGTATAACATTTTGGAATACACAAAAACCCTGATTATTTAGTAAATAATACACCTAGAATGTTGAAATTTGATATGTGGACTGATATTGAGACTGAATTAGAAAAAATTTTATAAAATGGGCGTGGCACCGCCTACTTGCGATAAAATCAATTTTACAAATATTATTAATCATAAATAAAAAATCGTTAAACCTATCGTAACAAACTTCGGCAGAGAGGTTGCCTTTACTATAAAGAATGCTTTGAAGAAAAATTAACGAACTTGGTTAAGGACCACGCCCACTTTTATATAAAAGATTCTTAAAAGGGTCGTGGACGAATAAAATAAGCTATATCTTTGCAAAAAAGAGCTCTATATCAATGGTATTTCATTTCCCAAGTGGATTTAAAACAACAAATAGGAAAATTTCAAATTTAAAATTTTTCTCTTAGAAAAAACATAATAATTGAAATTCAATTATTATAAGCTGGTGTTAAGCTCATGAATTCTTAAATATAAGTATAAACTGAACACACCATTAAACAAACATACATAAATATGTACAACTGAGCCCGAGTTGACAAAGCTTCGCATTCACAACGAACAAGAACTTTACAAAAACAAATCTACATGGCACACAAATCAATATAGAGACAGAATGTCTCAATTGTGTTGTTAGTGTAGAAATGAGAAAACCTGAATTAAGCATGAAAACAAATACCAGCAGGATGGCCCAGTGGTTAAAGGCTACTGCAGTCTCACCATGTGATTCACGGTTCGAATCCCAGTGAAACCTTTGATAACATTACAAAATTGCCTGATGATGATTACGTTGGCGGTTTTCGAAATGGTCCATCGCAATATGCCAGTAAATGTTTCTTTCTTTTCAGTTTCTCTTAAAAAAAACATAATAATTGAAATTCAATTATTATAAGCTGGTGTTAAGCTCATGAATTCTTAAATATAAGTATAAACTGAACACACCATTAAACAAACATACATAAATATGTACAACTGAGCCCGAGTTGACAAAGCTTCTCATTCACAACGAACAAGAACTTTACAAAAACAAATCTACATGGCACACAAATCAATATAGAGACAGAATGTCTCAATTGTGTTGTTAGTGTAGAAATGAGAAAACCTGAATTAAGCATGAAAACAAATACCAGCAGGATGGCCCAGTGGTTAAAGGCTACTGCAGTCTCACCATGTGATTCACGGTTCGAATCCCGGTGAAACCTTTGATAACATTACAAAATTGCCTGATGATGATTACGTTGGCGGTTTTCGAAATGGTCCATCGCAATATGCCAGTAAATGTTTCTTTCTTTTCAGCTTCTCTTAGAAGAAACATAATAATTGAAATTCAATTATTATAAGCTGGTGTTAAGCTCATGAATTCTTAAATATAAGTATAAACTGAACACACCATTAAACAAACATACATAAATATATACAACTGAGCCCGAGTTGACAAAGCTTCTCATTCGCAACGAAGAAGAACTTTACAAAAACAAATCTACATGGCACACAAATCAATATAGAGACAGAATGTCTCAATTGTGTTGTTAGTGTAGAAATGAGAAAATCTGAATTAAGCATGAAAACAAATACCAGCAGGATGGCCCAGTGGTTAAAGGCTACTGCAGTTTCACCATGTGATTCACGGTTCGAATCCCGGTGAAACCTTTGATAACATTACAAAATTGCCTGATGATGATTACGTTGGCGGTTTTCGAAATGGTCCATCACAATATGCCAGTAAATGTTTCTTTCTTTTCAGTTTCTCTTAAAAAAACATAATAATTGAAATTCAATTATTATATAAGCTGGTGTTAAGCTCATGAATTCTTAAATATAAGAATAAACTGAACACACCATTAAACAAACATACATAAATATGTACAACTGAGCCCGAGTTGACAAAGCTTCTCATTCGCAACGAAGAAGAACTTTACAAAAACAAATCTACATGGCACACAAATCAATATAGAGACAGAATGTCTCAATTGTGTTGTTAGTGTAGAAATGAGAAAATCTGAATTAAGCATGAAAACAAATACCAGCAGGATGGCCCAGTGGTTAAAGGCTACTGCAGTTTCACCATGTGATTCACGGTTCGAATCCCGGTGAAACCTTTAATAACATTACAAAATTGCCTGATGATGATTACGTTGGCGGTTTTCGAAATGGTCCATCGCAATATGCCAGTAAATGTTTCTTTCTTTTCAGTTTCTCTTAAAAAAAAAACATAATAATTGAAATTCAATTATTATATAAGCTGGTGTTAAGCTCATGAATTCTTAAATATAAGTATAAACTGAACACACCATTAAACAAACATACATAAATATGTACAACTGAGCCCGAGTTGACAAAGCTTCTCATTCGCAACGAAGAAGAACTTTACAAAAACAAATCTACATGGCACACAAATCAATATAGAGACAGAATGTCTCAATTGTGTTGTTAGTGTAGAAATGAGAAAACCTGATTAAGCAGGAAAACAAATACCAACAGTATGGCCCAGTGGTTGAAGGCTACTGCAGTTTCACCATGTGATTCACGGTTCGAATCCCAGTGAAACCTTTGATAACATTACAAAATTGCCTGATGATGATTACGTTGGCGGTTTTCGAAATGGTCCATCGCAATATGCCAGTAAATGTTTCTTTCTTTTCAGCTTCTGTTAGAAGAAACATAATAATTGAAATTCAATTATTATAAGCTGGTGTTAAGCTCATGAATTCTTAAATATAAGTATAAACTGAACACACCATTAAACAAACATACATAAATATATACAACTGAGCCCGAGTTGACAAAGCTTCTCATTCGCAACGAAGAAGAACTTTACAAAAACAAATCTACATGGCACACAAATCAATATAGAGACAGAATGTCTCAATTGTGTTGTTAGTGTAGAAATGAGAAAACCTGATTAAGCAGGAAAACAAATACCAACAGTATGGCCCAGTGGTTGAAGGCTACTGCAGTTTAACCATGTGATTCACGGTTCGAATCCCGGTGAAACCTTTGATAACATTACAAAATTGCCTGATGATGATTACGTTGGCGGTTTTCGAAATGATCCATCGCAATCTGCCAGTAAATGTTTCTTTTTTATAAGCTTTTATTTAGTTTCACTTTTGTTGTCTGTAATGGAATCTTGCAAGTTAAATTTGATACACTTCCCGGCGTCCGATTGAGCTGAAATTTTGCACACATATATAACTCCGATGACAATGCAATATTACTTTGTTAGAATTCGATAAATTAATCGATAACACAGTTATCGGTAAAGATTTGTATTTACTTTGGCATAACAGCCTAAGTCCCATACAAACCCGCCGGTACCTATCCGTGGATTGTGATATTTGGACGTGGTGAATCACGCGTGTCACGCGTGGTGAATCCCAACGCTTGCGAAAAGCGGATACACAACCCTCTGCTGTATTTCTGTGTATAACCAACATAGCTGAATTTTTAAGGCTGTTTAACTCTGTAATCTTTTCTGTAATTTATTTTGCTTTTGGAAAAATTACCTATTTGAAAAAAGCTGGCTGAAAAATATTGGCATAACAGCTTAAGTTAAATCAAGAATGGAAAATCTTGGAAAATTTGAGCAGATGTGGCAATTTCGCGCGTCCGTTGAACAAAATATTGACAATCTGCTGATCATCGCTAGGAAATTAGCGACATTCCATCAACTAAACAGCACTTTAGCAATACTACTGTTATTATTTGGCCGCTCAAACACACACATATTAATTGTGTATTAAATCTAAAATATACAAATACACCATAATAATTTACACGGGCAAAGCCATAATAATTTACCCTACTAAAAATAAAAAAAAAAATTCATATTTAAATTAAATTTAAGAAAAAGGCTTTTCTAAGAACAAGCTTCTATTATTTGTTAATAAAACGAACTAAAAAGTAAAAAATAAAATTAAAGAAAAAAAACTTTTTAAAATTAAGCTTTTATTATTTTGGTTAATAAAATTAACTAAAAAGTAAACAATAAATTGGCGGCCACCGTGGTGTGATGGGTAGCGTGCTCCGCCTATCACACCGTATGCCCTGGGTTCAACTCCCGGGCAAAGCAACATCAAAATTTTAGAAATAAGATTTTTCAATTAGAAGAAAATTTTTCTAAGCGGGGTCGCCCCTCGGCAGTGTTTGGCAAGCACTCCGGGTGTATTTCTGCCATGAAAAGCTCTCAGTGAAAACTCATCTGCTTTGCAGATACCGTTCGGAGTCGGCATAAAACATGTAGGTCCCGTCCGGCCAATTTGTAGGGAAAAATCAAGAGGAGCACGACGCAAATTGGAAGAGAAGCTCGGCCTTAGATCTCTTCGGAGGTTATCGCGCCTTACATTTTTTTTTTTTTTATTATTAAACAATAAATTGACTCTAAAGAAATATAACACTTTATAAGTTCATTGTAAGCTTAAACGATAATTAGGCTTTTTCGTCTGCGACAAAAAAATTCTATATTGTACATAATTATATATTTTTAACATTAAAACTTTACACCTAAATTATTAAATCTTACAGTTTATATCACAGTCCTAATTGTTCTAATAAAAGCGTGTTACATTGCGATAGCAAGAAAATGAGATCCTAAATGTTCTTAATTATACCATCAAAATTTAACACGTTTTTTATTAGAACAATTAGGACTGTGATATAAACTGTAAGATTTAATAATTTAGGTGTAAAGTTTTAATGTTAAAAATGTATAATTATGTACAATATAGAATTTTTTTGTCTCAGACGAAAAAGCCTAATTATCGTTTAAGCTTACAATGAACTTATAAAGTGTTATATTTCTTTAGAGTCAATTTATTGTTTACTTTTTAGTTAATTTTATTAACCAAAATAATACAAGCTTATTTTTAAAAAAGTTTTTTTTCTTTAATTTTATTTTCAGTTTCTCTTAGAAAAAACATAATAACTGAAATTCAATTATTATAAGCTGGTGTTAAGCTCATGAATTCTTAAATATCGTAAATTATAATTTAGGCAAATTTATATACGAAATTTCAGGCAAATCGAATAGGACGTATGTAGATAGGTATGTGGGTATTATTAATTCTTGTCTTTATTTCGGCTTCGTGTGTATATTTATCAGTTTTGCCAGGTTGATGCGACTAAATCAAATATCGCAATGAACTTTAGAGCTCTTAGCAACAGCTTTCATTTGATATCCATAATACACACACATTCTAGGGGTATCCGGGTCCATGTTTTGGCCTATATCTCGAGACCCTAGTCATTCAGTGGTGTAAAACTTAATCTGTATTATAGCACACATTTACAGCTTCAATTTGATACCTATAATATAAAAACACATTCTAGGTATATTAGGGTACATGTTTTGGCCTATATCTTGAGACCGTAGTCACCCAGCGTTGTAAAACTTACTCTGTACTAAAGCATACATCAACAGCTTCAATTTGATACCCATAATGTAAAAACACATTCTGGTGTATCCGGGTCCACGTTTTGGGCTATATATCAAGACCCTAGCCTCCCAGTTGTATGAAAATTATCCTGTACTATAGCACTCATCAACAGTTTTCATTTGATATCCATATTGTATAAGCACATTCTAGGGGTACCCGGGTCCACGTTTTGGGCTATATCTCGAGACCCTAGCCTCCCAGTTATATGAAAATTATCCTGTACTATAGCACTCATCAACAGCTTTGATTTGATATCCACATTGTATAAACACATTCTAGGGATACTCGGGTCCACGTTTTTATTTATTTATTTAGCGAAAAAAAGGTAGACGTTGGCCGATTTTCAGACCTACCCAATATGCTCACAAAATTTCATGGGAATCGGTTCAGCCGTTTCGGAGGAGTTCAGCCTCTAAAACTGGGACAGAAGAATTTTATATATTAGATATTCTTGCTGAACTTTGATTTTAAAATTTGGCATCTTTTTGACACCTTTTCTGCCAACTTTCCAATCCATGTAACGTGCTTATTACGTTTAACTTATATTAACCGTTTTCCTAAGCCGTTACTACGGGAATATTTGGAGCAGTTCGAAACCGTGTTTGCAATCTTTCCGGGAATACATTCAGAATATCTCAGGATTAGGGGACCGTTTCGGGATTATTTGAGGAACACTTTCAGGACAATTTCAAATTTTCTAGAACTATTTCGGGACCGTTTAGAGACTGTGTTCGAGATTTTCGTGGACCTGTTTCTGGATTATTTTCGTAATAATATCGTCGAGACTTTTTGGGAACTAACTCCATATAGTTTCAAGATTGTTTTCCAAAGTATTCCACTATTGTTTAGGGATTCATATCGGAAGAACTGCCACCGAATATTTTTTAACTATCGCCGGATATGTTCGCTGTTTTCGGAACTATGTCAAGATCATTAAAAAAAAAAAAGGTTTTTCAGGGGACTACTGGATCCTCCTTTTTTAAGAACTCCACTAATATCCTTCCTTCTGTTTATTACCGTTTGCTTATCACTGCGAGTATTTCGCGATTTGTTGGGATTATTTAAAGATTATTTACTGAACGATCTCGCTATTTTTTTTTCAAGATCATATCTTGGCATATCGTGCGTACTGGGACGCGGTTTTAGGCCAGGTTTACAAATATGTGAAAGATGAAGAGACGTTTAAATCCACAATAAATTAACACATTATTAGCACTTAATGAAAGATATTGATTATGTCAGCCCATTCAAGTTCGAGCAGTGTTGTTACTAAGAATTGTTTGCACTTCTCCCAACTCTGGTTTTTTGGTAGTATACAAAGTAACTATTAGCAATTTGGACACAGATAAAACTAATTAAGTTAAGTGTTTGTATTTTTTGTATTTATTCACTAAAAGTACAGTCATTGTACACATATAAATTTGATAACACAATTCAACTGTGCAAATATACACATATATAAAAAACAATTACTAGGAAATTTTCTTTTGAAGAAGTATAGAAAAATGTTTTGTCAAAGCCGCATTCATTTCATTTCGCTATGCGTCAATATGAATCTGTTTGTTTACCTAATTAAAACTTTTCATTACAGTTATTAATTAAATAGGCTCATTAGGCTCATATATCAGAAAACTTGTATGGAAATGTAAAAACGCTTAATAAGCTTTTTTTAAGTGCCATAAATCATATTTTAAATTTATCAGGCACTTTCAGCCAAAAATTTACACAAGCTATAATTGAACGGGGTGGCCGCCGTGGTGTTATGGTAGCATGCTCCGCCTACCACCCCGAGAGACCTGGATTCAACTACCGGGCAGAATAACATCAAAAATGAAGAAAACAGTTTTTCTAATCGGTGTCGCCCATCGGAAGTGTTTAGCATACAATGTATTTCTGCCATGAAAAGCTCCTCATTGAAAACTTATCTGCCTTGCAGATGCCGTTGGGAGTCGACGTAAAAACATGTAGGTGTCGTCCCACCAATTTGTAGGAAAAACTAAAAGAAGCAGGGCGCAAATTGGAAGATAAGCTCGGCCTAAAAGCCTTTGGAGGTTAGCGTGCCTTGTATTTATTTATTTATTTTACTTATAATGAACCGAGTGAAAACAAACAAGATTTTTAATTGTGCATCATTGACTTTAATTAAGATGTATTGTTGTTATTTAAAATTCCTGAAGTTTTGACTGCTAAGTTTTTGCTTATTTCTTATTAACATTGCTCAATTAGTTATGAGCGCCCACAAAATTAATATCTGGGTCTTTATACTTAAAAAGTGATACAAAAGTTCTTAAACTGGAATGAATACACGCAATATTTTCGCGACCCTCTTTGTTGTTCTGCGCTGCTTTGTATCCAAAACTATTGCGGAATTTCGCCTTATAAATGGAAATACTATAAATAAAAAAGGACGGCGCACATTCGGTATCAATATTTCATTGTTCCAAGTATCATGGTTCCCTGGTGGTTACAGTTGCGAATTGCGTAGTCGATGGACAAGGACAAAGGAAAGGTCTCTACGTTATAGCTGGTTTAGACGATATAATTGTATCAGAAGAAAATTGGGTCAAAAACGCAAGGCGCGCAGTGTAATTTATGATCCACCGTATAAATAACTGTGGTTAAAGTGAATCGAGATTTTACACGTCATCGTTATATAAATCCTGTACCGCTTTGCAATACCGTATTAGAAACAGGCATGGATATGAAAGTTGACGGATGGGGTTCGGATATTAAAGGTTATAAGGTTCATAGTGATTTTCTCAAAACTACTACAATACCTATAATACAAAATGATGAATGCCACAACCACATACGAAATAATCAGCTGTCGCTTGTTCTACCAGACGCAATCATTTGTGCTGATTGTAGTGGAAGTAAACTGGGTTATGGAGAATCTGGAGCAGGGGCATTTGTCAATAACCATCTTTGTGAGGTGGCACACTTTGTTGGTGATGAGCGCGATATTCCGGATTTATTTACAAATTTAACAAATGTAAGAGTTAGAGAATTTTTAAGATCCCATACATCTTGAAGGGTGTTGTTATAATTCACCCTTACTCGACAGAACACAATTCCGAAATATTTTGAGATAGGTCGTTTTCGAAACAGCAGTTGAGATATGGTGACATTCCACTCAGGAGTCGAACTGGCGATATTTTTTTATACATCATTTATATATAAATGTGTATGATTGTGAGTAAATAAACATATTTTTGGTTGTATGCAATCAAAGTGGTACGTATGTATGTAAATGCCTTGAATTGTGCGACCAAAGTTTGATCACGACTGTAAAGTTCCCTCGTGTATGAATAGATCATGAGATAAAAAGATAATTGTGGAGCAACTACTTGGCAAACTCCGTGCTAAACAGCCAATCCAACCAACTCTATGGAAGTCAACGTAACCGAGGAGATATAAGCCTATATCTCGCTTCCTATTTACGTTGTGGTTCTTTTTAGTTCTTCCTACAAATCGGAGGGTCGGGACCTACCGACAGAAATATACTCGGAGAGTTTGCAAAACACTGTACAATGTACAGTGTACATGCTATATATCGCTCGTCGATTTAGCCTATCACAAGACAGACTTCCGCCTATTCTAGCAGAGGCGCCTGCCAACCTGGGAATTTGTTGGATAAGTACTTGGAAAGAACTTGCTAACATCGTCAATCTACCCTTCATTACGCAATTGCCATCACCTAATATACAGACCTTCACTTCCTCGCTCTTAGAACGCTTAGCTGAGTATAATACAAATAGATTCCTAGAAATGGCTCAGAAATGTACTACCCACGACCCTTACCCGGCGCTAGTGCCGTTGGAGAGTACGTATTTCACTGATGATTACAGTGCATATGCAGCCAGTCTGATTCTCTGGGGAAGGGGAGGTTTGCTGAATCTAAACGCTAGAATCTATAAAAACATATCGTCTCCACTTTGTACAGTATGTAACTTGAAGGGCCAGAAGACGTTTTTCACTTCATTGGTACATGTCCGATATCTAACAACATTCATTCCCTTTACTTTCGTGAAAAAACTTTAGATATGGCCAAGGTGGTTGCCAGTTTAAATGGATCTAACTTCGAGTCTCTGTCCAAGTTTCTCGCGGATAGCTTTAAAATTAGCGACTTATTATTAAAGGAATTTTCGTAGCTCTTTAGTATTTTATATAACACGTAGTGCGACACACAACATACTCTGTTATTGTCGCCAGTACTTTGCTTTATTTATTTAAGTGTTTCGATATACGCAATAGCATAAGTCATACTCTGTATCTGATTTTGTTGAAAAAAGTATATATATACTACTAGCCTTTACCCGCGGCCCCGTCCGCAAGGAGAAAATTAAATATATGGGATATTCACGTTAGCCTGCTTATCAAGTCATCTGTTTAAAAAGATGTTTCTGTCTAATACATTTAATTTTTGTAATTGAGTAAAAAAAGAACTAAATGAGCTGATAACCTGATAGGATCCCAAATGATCCCGAAATTATCCAGAAAAATCCGCGATTTGACCCCGACGCTATCGAGGGCAGATCCCGAAAACCATATAGAAATGCCACGGAAGGGTCTCAAAAAGTTCCCGGAATAGTCCCAAAAAACCCGAAATGACAACGACACGATTCTAGACTTATCCAGAGAACCACAAAGAAATGATGCCTGAAGGGTACCAAAATGATCCCGAAATAGTCCCGAAAAAGTTCCGAAATGCCCCTGACGGACTCCCGGACGGTTCTCAAAAACCATCAAGAAAATATCCAGGAAGGGCCCTTAGGGGATCCACGACGGATCGCGAAAACAATACAGAAATGATTCCTGAAGGGTCCCAAAATGATCCCGTATTAGTTCCGAAAAAGTCCTTAAATGACCCCGACGGGATCTCAGACGGATTCCGAAAACTATCCAGAAATGATGCTGGAAAGGTCCTCAAATGATCCCCTAATAATCCTGAAATGACCCTGACGGATCTCGAACGGACTCCTAAATGACCCTGACGGGATCCCGGACAGATCTCGAAATCCATCCAGAAATGATCTTGGAAGGGCCCAAAATAATCCCGAAACAATCTCTGAAAAGTCCAGAAATTACCCCGACGGGATCATGCATGGATCCCGCACTGATCCCAAAAGCTATCCAGAAATGATGCCGGAAGGTCCTCAAATGATCCCCTAATAGGCCCGAAATGACCGAAAACCATCCAGAAATTATGCCGGAAGGGACCCCAAATGATCCCGAATACCATACAGAAATGATGCCGGAAAATACCCCAAATGATCCCGAAATAGTCCCGAAAAAGTTCCGAAATGACCCCGAAGGGATCCCGGACGGATCCCGAAAACCATCCAGAAATTATGCCGAAAGGGTCCCCAAATGACCAGATACCAGTCGATAAAAAGTCCCGAAATAACCGCGACGGGATCTCGGACGGATCCTCAAAAACATATAGAAATGATGCCGGAAGGTACCCCAAATGATCCCGAAATAGTCCCGAAATGAACCTGGCAGGATCCCGTACGGATCCCGAAAACCATCCAGAAATGATGCCGAAAGGCTCCCCTAATTATCCCGTATTAGTCCCGAAAAAGTCTCGAAATTACCCCGACGGGATCCCGAAAACCATCTAGAAATGATGCCGGAAGGTACCCCAAATGATCCCAAAATAGTCCCGAAATGACCCCGACGGGATACCGGACGGATCCCGAAAACCATCCAGAAATTATGCCAAAAGCGTCCCCAAATGATCCCGTATAAGTCGTGAAAAAGTCCAGAAATCACCCCGACGGGATCCCGGACGGCTCCGAAACCCATCTAGCAATGATGCCGGAAGCTACCCCAAATGATCCCGTATTAGTAGAGAAAAAGTCCCGAAATGACCCCGACGGGATCCCGGACGGATCCCGAAAACCATCGAGAAATGATGCCGAAAGGATCCCCAAATGATCCCGTATTAGTCGAGAAAGGGCCCCGAAATGACCCCGACGGGATCCGGAAGGAACCCGAAAACCATCCAGAAATGATGCCGAAAGGGTTCGCAAATGATCCCGTATCAGTCGAGAAAAAGTCCAGAAATGACCCCGACGTGACCCGGACGGATCCCGAAAACCATCCAGAAATGATGCCGAAAGGGTCCCCAAATGATCCCGTCTTAGTCGAGAAAAAGTTCCGAAATGACCCCGACGGGATCCCGAACGGATCCCGAAAACAGTCCAGAAATGATGCCAGAAGGGTCCCCAAATGATCGCGAAATAGTCCCGAAATGATCCCGGAATAGTCCCGAAAATGTCCCAAAATAATCCCGACGGAATCCCGGACGGATCCCGAAAACTATACACAAATGATCCCGGAAGGGTACCAAAATAATCCCGAAAAAGTCCAGAAATGACCCCGGCGGGATCGCGGACGGATCCGAAAACCATCCAGAAATGATCCCGGAAGGGTCTCGATATGACCCAAACGGGATTACAAATAGAGTGAAGATAATTATAAAACCATGTTAATAAGGCAACAGGCGCGTTGGAGCGAATGAAGAATTACAAAGATACATACCGGTAAAGCTAATAAAAGCGTGCTAATAAAAAAAATTGTGGAGGGCGGATGGCGGAAGGAGGAGAGTACCACTGATCGTTTTTCCAAAATTGTTTAGATCTCGATCTGTATGAGCCAGATACCAAAAATTATTGATTTTAGGACAAAATTTACATTGAGTTATAACAATTTATAGATTTTGCACGAGAATGGAAAGGAGGGGGCGGGGGTGTATCACTGCTCACTTTGTAAGCCCTCGACTTATTTCACCCATTGAGATTGTAATATTGGTGCAGGTCAGTATACGTAAAGTTATAATGAGTAAAAATTGTTAAAAAGTAATTATTCGAAGGGGTCGTGGGCCCCCTCCCCCTATCCATGTTCGAAAAAAATTTCGCCAGTATCCTATTACCTCTGTCCCAAATTTTATCAAAATCCGTGAAGCCGTTCTGGCGTGATTCAGTCGCAAAGACAAAAAAATATAATAATTAAATTATAACTGTTCCTAGGGGGCGGAGACCACGCCCCTTTTGAAAAATATATAGCTAGTAAATCCTTCTAGACTATTGGCTATATGCATGCCAAATTTCATACAAATCCGTTCAGCCGTTCTTGCGTGATTGAGTCACAAAGACAAACGTATAACCCACGTTATCGC